>NC_050185.1:22705616-22898116 GCF_008315115.2 Sander lucioperca
ATGAAGCTACTGCAGTACTTTTACAAACCTCTTAAAGTTGATATCAAGATTAAAATGTAATCGGTAATAGAAGCCTAAATAATTTTCACACTTAGTTTAATTGAAGCCTTAGTGAGTATTTTGGAATACTGTTACTACTTCATGTGACATTATCTTGTGACTTGTTTTTACGTTCTTTTGAGGTTGCTAATTTTATGAAAATCCCACGACCGAACTGCACTTTTTTTTAACTCTTCATACACAAAACAAGTCTAGAAGGCACTGATTGCATAATGAACTGCTGCTTTAGTAAATCACACACTAATTACATTTGGATAGTGCTAGCACAAATTGAATGAAAAGATCCAGTGCACATTTGCTCTGTGCTTTTATGTGCATAAATCTGGCCCACAGTCTCTTTCACCAACATCACGTTCATGCTTTTCTGTCTACTCTTCTCCTTCATTTCACCACTGCCCTCTGGCAGTACACATCTTCCCTCTTAGCATTATGTAGTGCTCCTGACATACTATAGTCCTTAACGATGGCAGCATGTTGTTGTCAGCATATTAATTCGCACTAATGCATTGTCATACCTCCATCTTCTATTCAGGTCTCAAAGCTGACAAATATCTATTGTGACAGACACTTAACCTTCATTCCAGACATATCATTTTCAAAGATCACACTTGTTTGTGGGAGAGGAGTAAAAACATTTACAGCATTGTTGTGGTGGTATTTGGGGTCGGGGGCTCTTGAGACATCATTGTCCTTGCAGTTTGAGACGTTGAGGTGAGAAGTATTCTCAGGAAAATTGGCTTGTCTTTTCCAGCTCTCAGAAGCTTGCGGGGCCCTTAAAACCCTATTTACGAATCGACAAACAATTCTGCTGTCAAGTTCCTCAACTTTATCATCATGCAATTTGTTAACAGAGTTGAAAACTAAAGAAGAGCTTTAGCTGTTATTAAAGATGATTGTGGAGGTTGTCATTCAAATTCTGGGCCTCACAGTAACAGTAGGATATACTGTATGCAATTCTTACATTTTCTAGGCCACTATCTAAAAATTAGTCGCAGAGAAGCTGAGTGGCTGTTTTGTAGTCTTATTTGCAGGAAAAACAAAGTTATGCAAGTGTTTCAAGGGCAAAGTGTCCAAAAGGTATCAACAGCCATAAACAGCACGGCGGGCAGGTAAGTCTCTCCTACTGAGCCTCTCAAAGACAAAGATTTTTTGTTTCAGATAGTCATCCATATTTGTCAGCAAAAATAAGATGTCCCCCATCACCACCATTTCATCCATATACAAAACTAAATTAGTAAATAGATGATAGCCCTATTGCTATCACCGCCAACCACATGTCCCAGTTGCCGTAAGTGACCAAAAAGGTGTTCAACAATGACTATACCTGGCTGCTACACATTTGTTTAAAGGCATGTCCCATTGGTCAATCAACACCTAGGGCCCTATTTTAATTATCTAAGTGCACGGCGTGAAGCACCTGGCGCAGGTGTGTTTAGGGCATATACAAATCCACTTTTGCTAGTTTATTGGCGGAAAAAAGGGTCCGTGCACCAGGCGCATGGTTCAAAAGGGTTGTACTTAGTGTCTTAATTAATCATAGGTGTGTTTTGGGCGTAACATGCAATAAACCAGAGTGTCATCTCCCATTCCCTTCAAAAGCAAGGTGCGTTTGTTCCTTGGTGCGTTGCTATTATGATCACGGATTTGCTAAGCAGGAAGGAGAGATTTTCAGGAGAAGAAACTGATCTGCTCGTGCGTGAGGTGAAAGTGTGCGAGCAGATCATATCATAATACTGTTTCACATTGTAATATTATATTACTATTAGGGCTGTCAAACGATTATTATTTTTTTTAATCGCGATTAATCGCTGAAGTTCTATAGTTAATCGCGATTAATCACGTATTTTATCACATGATTCAAATTCTATTATTTTGCATTTCAGAACAATTTTTAAGTACATATTAACAATCGAAAGCAATTTTTACCAGTGTATCTTGATTGGGAATCAAATGAATGCAAAGAAAGTTACTTTATGAACTTGATTTTAAGATTTGTAATTATTTATTTACTGTAAACAAAAGAAAAATGTGTGAATCTGTCATTATTGCACAATTCCTCCAAGTACCTAACTAAAAAACTACAAATCCCTATCCTTACTAGAGTCAATATAGTGTTTAGTAACTCCTAAATAATGTTGATTACTCACTGACGTCCAGTGATCACCGGTTAATGAGCAGCTCATTTCTGCACAAGTCTGTGTTAACACAGCCCATCTCCACTCTTACCCGGCGACAGAGCAACAGGCTGGATAGTCCGGTACACTGTTGTTTCCACAACAACAAAAACGCAGCAGTCTCTGAACTTGCATTGGGAGTTTTGTTGAAGTTGGATGTAGTCCAGTTTTTGTCTAATGAGCGGACACTTGCAAGCAGGATTGATGGAACAGGTGGCCGGCTAGCGTTAGCTTTCCACGTAGCTAGGTTATACTCCACCCGTTCGCGTTTCACCGTTGAGGATGTCCCCCCGTGATCGCCCGCTCTGGCCACTGCCCGCTACGGGCGCTGCAGCTGCTCACTCCGGCCGCCACAGCTGCTGCTGCTCGCTCCGGCCACCGCTACTGCCCGCTGGTTAAACTAACCTGTACGGCGGGCCACAGCAACCTCTTATTTCCGAACATTCATCTTCCCCCCCCCCCCCCGAGGGCCGGTGGTCTATCGGCGATTAACGCGTTAACGCTGACAGCCCTAATTATTATATCATATTTTTAATCTTTTGCATGTTTGTGTGCTGCTGCACGTCCCTGTGTGTGAAACATAGTGTGCGCGCGCTGTACACGAGCCTAGGCACATTTTACTAATTTGCTGTTAAAATAACAATTAAATGCTGCGCTTTTGACTTTAGACCAGGTTTTTGTTGGTCAATGGCGCAATCACTTCCTGCTGCCTCAAGCTAGCAATACGTCAAGAATTCACCTGAACACACCTCCCTGTAAGACCATGGGCGCAAAGGTGGCAGGTGCATTTGCTATTTAAACAATGCGGGCGCTGGACGGGAAAACTGCGTCGGTCTTAAACTAGCAAAGCCACTTGCATCGGGCTTTGTGCTGCGCTGCGCCAGGTGCAAGATAGGGCCCCAAATCACTAACAATGCATGTGGTTGTAGGTGGTACTACAACGTTGACAAATCTGGTAATTGGTAATAGAAAAATCCACAAAAGTTTTTTAACATGAGATCAAAAAAAGATTAACTGGTCTGTCTATTCTTACGATATGAACCTTGTTGGCTTTGCAATTTTGTCAAATTCCAACTTCTATTAAGTGAAAATTGTCACTTAAAATTGCTCCCTCCATTGAGAAGATTTGTCAAACAGCTTTTCGGTGGAAAGCAGGCCACCTGGATGGAAGCCAACAAAAGTCAAAGCATCTCAGTTTGAAAGAGTGACCAAGTATTGAACTTGTTTCAAATGTAATAGAAAAATAAATTTGTGAGTCCTCATGATGAATCTCTGCAAGTGAGCATTTAACATTACGTCCAATTTACTTGACATTAATGCTAAGATCAGCTGTCTAAACTGGGGTATGTTTGCATGACTGATGCTAACAAAGTTGCTGACTATCTAACCACATTACTTAAATTGAACATTAGCATAACCTCTCCATGGGGGAAAAGTGTGTACAAGATGTCCAGGAGGACAAAATTAATTAGATGTGTCAGATAGATGATAGTGGCTCTCAGCTGGCACGTTGGTGCACACTAATATGCATTGATTAGGTTCCATTGAAAATAAACAAAAAAGTGTAAAACTCAAACAATGAGTTTTCTTTTTTTAAATCATATAATGGCACGTTGCCTCAGAAAAAGCATAATTCCTATCAGCCATAATCTATCTATATGTCTATTTTATATCCTCTTAGATGAGCATATACTATGTATGAGCCTTGTGCCATATTCAGGCTATGGTTGCTTTGTTCTTTTGTAATTTGTGCATTTCTTGCAAGTGTCCTATGGCATGAAAATAACAGAACCAAGGGATTATGTCTTAAAGTGCTCATATTATGCTTTTTGGCTTTTCCCCTTTCCTTTATTGTGTTATATATCTTTTTGTGCATGTTATAGGTTTACAAAGTGAAAAAGCCCAAAGCCCACCCCAAAGGGACTTACCATCTCCAACAGAAAACACTGTTCACCAACTGCTCCAAACAGCTCTATTGTAGTCCAGCCTTTACTTCCATGACGAATGTGTGTCACTTTGTAACCCACGTTACTAGCCTAGCTGCTAGCATGGCACTCCCTCATGCTCTGCTTCTGACTGGGTAGCAGTACTTACTGTGCATGTGCGTCTCCCAACAAAGATGGTACAGAAGTGAGATGTCTCACTCTGTAGCTAAAACAGACAGCTCAACACACAGGGTGAAAAGAGGAGCTGCAGCAATGTGCAGTACAACAAAAATATGGTGTTTTCTGAAAATTAAACCACATAAACCTATTCTGGTACAACCTCTAAATACAATTATGAACCTGAAAATGAGCATAATATGAGCACTTTAATTATCTCCATGCAGGGAATTCAATGATATGAAGCAAATAAATCCAGCCCTTTCATCTAATTTTCACATCAAACATCAGATAACATTATAACTCTTATCTGATGTGGTCTAAATGCATTATGGGATTGGTCTTGAAATACTGGTGGGTTCTTCACCAAAACACTAAATGCTCTGGGCTGTAGATTAAGTAAACACATTTGATAGGAGTATCAATCTGAATCAAACTAAAGAAGTATGTTTGAAGGGACATTTCTTTTGCAAATTATGATATATGCACAAGATGGCATGGCCGTAGGAATTCAGACATCTCACAGTGAACAAACAGTATATTGTAGACTGGTACTTATTACAGTGGGACCTTACAGTGTGGTAAAATTGAGAAAATGCATGTTCTGCATTACAAGTGTTGCACTGAATGTATACAATAGTTGATGTTAATCCTACCAAATTATCACTTTATTTCAGTCTTTATTTCTGATATTAGCATTTTAAAGTGGTGAAACTACGTTTTACGAGAAATCACAGAAATAAAATGGAAAGGAAAGATTAATCACACATATTTCGCTGGTCTCTATAGTCACAATGATGTGGTGATAAAAAGCCCTGAAAATAAGTTCATAAAGAAAGCAGAGCACACTAGGAACAACACTGCTTGCTCTTCTTTTTAAAATAAATTACTGATAACATGAATTTATTTTCTCTCTTCTCTCTGCAGCTCCTTCCAGACTGATGACGATGATGAGGTGGCTAACAAGACGTGGGTGCTGACTCCCAAAGTGCACGAGAGTGACGTCACACACATCCTAAACAGCCTACTAGACGGATATGACAACAAACTAAGGCCTGACATTGGAGGTGGGCGCTGATTTTTCACAGTTGATTTGTTTTGTTGCAGAATCACAAAGAAATACACCCACGTTTATGGCCACATTTGCAACTGAACACGTTTATGCACTCATTAACTGACAAACATGCTATTACCCAAGCACTTTATGCATTGACTGTAGAAAATAAGGACGTGGCATATGTGACGTTCCGACTGATTTCTAAAAGGAGCCTGGAGCCTGCCATATTCTCACTTGTTGAAGATAATCCATGATTGTGCAGCGGTGTGAAGCCTGTAACACTTGTTAATGAAAGTAAACCAACCCCCATCACACACCCCTCTTTAAACTTTATTGAGATATATTCTCAAAATTGTCACTAAGAAATGCATTATATTAAGAATTAGGAATACTTCTCTGAGACTTTCTCCTTTTTTGGAGACTTAGGGCCCTATTTTAACAATCTAATCGCACGGCGTGAAGCAGGTGCGTTTAGGGCGTGTCCAAATCCACTTTTGCTAGTTTGACGGCGGAAAAAAGGGTCTGTGCGCCGGGCGCATGGTTCAAAAGGGTTGTACTTAGTGTCTTCATTAATTCATAGGTGTGTTTTGGGCGTAACATGCAATAAATCAGAGTGGCGGATTTGCACCGTAATATTTTTATTTGTAATCTTTTGCATGTTTGTGTGCTGCTGCGCTTCCCTGTGTGTGTGTAACAAGCATAATGTGCGTGTGCTGTGCATAAGCCTAGGCGCATTTTACTAATTTGCTGTTAAAATAACAATGAAATGCTGCGCTATTGACTTTAGACCAGGTTTTTGTTGGTCAATGGCGCAATCACTTCCTGCTGCCTCAAGCTTGCAATACGTCAAGAATTCACCTGAACACACCTCCCTAGACCAGCACGCCCATGGGCGCAAAGATGGGCGCAGGCGCATTTGCTATTGAAACGACGCGGGCACTGGACGGGATATTGACAACTGCGTCGGTCTTAAACTAGCAAAGACACTTGGGTCGGGCTTTGCGCTGCGCTGTGCACACTGAGAGGACACGTTGATACTATAAAAACCAATCTAGTGGCACTTGTACTATATGTGCACATACTTACAGATTCCATTTTTTAAATGAAAAACAGGAGCTGAGAAAACAGCCTTGTGGTTAGGTTAATGGGCTATCAAAGGATTCCATATGCCCAAGAGGTCATCAATTTCCCTCAACAAGTGGCTTCTCACACAACAGCAGTGCAGTTTAAAACATTTGACCTTAAATTAAACTAGTCCCTTCCATATACAACCAAACACGGATGTACTGTAGCTGTATCCCTTCTTGCCTCGAACACAAATGGCTTCCAGGCCCATTTGCTTCGTTGTTTGCGCCGCTGTTAGCTCCGCTTTTAGCTCCACCGTTATTCGTTAGCTCCGCCGTTAGCTCCGCTTCGCTGTTTGCTGCTAGCTCTGCTGTTAGCGTGTGAAGCTAACGCCACAATTTGCCAACTGCTCTGTGTATTCACATATGAGAGCAGCGCTTGTCTCCCATATCACACTACTAGCTAGCTGATTGTCTTATTTTGTTTACAAGTTCCAGATGGAGTCTGGAGATGAGGTGGGGTAGCCTACTTATTGTTTAGGCTACTGTTTACATCTTACTTTATACGCTTCAGGCTGGTGCAGCTAGCTCAGGGGAGAGACTGGATCACACTAGGTGGTACAGCCTGAGACATGCAAGATAAAAAAATTGTCTTCTGCATTTTTGTTATGCTTTTCCCTCCGTTGTACCGAACCGAACCGTGATGTCTGAACCGAGGTATGAACCGAACCGTGACTTCAGTGTACCGTTCCACCCCTAGTAAATACACACTTTAAAAGCATGCATTATTCTTTAAGTGTACTCTACAACTTCTCTTTTACATTCTTTTTTTTTTTTTTTAAGATTATTTTTTTGGGCTTTTCCGCCTTTATTTGACAGGACAGCTAGGTGAGAAAGGAGAGAGAGAGAAATCGTCACAGGTCGGATTCGAATCCTGGACCTCTGTGTCGAGGCATAAACCTTCAAGTATATGTGCGCCTGCTCTACCCACTGAACCACCTCTTTTACATTATAAATGCCATTCAATTTAAAGGGACCCATGACTTGTCAAAGACTCAAAACACAAAGTTTGCCTCACCTCTAATGGTAGGAAATAATAATGTTGGGCATTCCACCTGATACATATTTAAATATACATGCTGCAAAATGTAAAATGATAAGGAATAATTACTTTGTAATGACATGAAATGACAATGGAAGGCCAGCTGCACTGGATGGCCTATTCACTAGCTGTAAAAATTGAACATCCAGGGTTTAACATGCTGGGTAGTACAAGGTGTCCTTGTGTGTTTGCCTGTGTCCATTTTATGTGTGTGTGTTTTGTGTTGTGTGTTGACAGGCAGGCGGACTGACTATAAAGAATGTGTGCTGGTGTTTATGTACATGCGTGCATTATGGTCGGGATAGCAGTCCGTCATGCTCCTACAAGCCCTGTCTTGTTGACAAGTACTGTAGCTTACTCCCTTCACTTTGACAGACAGTTGGGCAGGGCCTCTTTGTCTGCACAAGCGCACATATATCCTAAAGCCTGTCCCGTCCATCTGCAAGAGCAGAATAGGGAGATATTCAGTACCCTTGAATACTTGATTCATGGGTCAGTATTCCTGGGAAAACTAGTTTAAGTCAGAATCTGTCACATACTCTTACAGAATGATAAAGATTTACCACTCTATATGCCAGCAGGGAATCGCTTCTACATCCACTGTAGGGGCACAGAGTAGTGCTGTATTGAAGCAGCAAATGGAAATAATAGTTTGGAAAAATGCCCCAGTCTTATCATTCTGTGTCACAAAGTTACAGCTGAGACATTTACCATTTGTTTGCCTAAATTAAGTGTTGAGTCTTGTAGTGGTGTACACACACAGGAAGAAGGAAACAGCAACTGACATATGCAACCTGCACCCTACACAGAAGAAACAAAGTGCTCCTTCCAAAGAAGAAAATATTGACCCCTTTTTTAGTATCTCTACCAAAACAAGTGATCGCAAACTAGGGCTGTGACCATAACCACTGTGACACTACCACGGTGATGACATCATCACCGGCCATCACCACATTTCTTATTTTATTTAACTTTTTGTGAATGAAAACAATAACTATTGTTTAGTTATCCTCATCGACTGTCTTCTATCAATATATTCAAGAGATTATGGAGTAAAAAAACTTAAGTTGCTCGTCACTTCAGCTTTGCACAGGAGGATAGACAGTTCATTACATATATGGGGGATTTCTTTTGTGTGTCTGATTATTACGAATCATTTCTACAGGAAACATTTATTATAATACACAATAGGGAAGGGAAAGACATTTCTCCGTTCTCAGCTGAGGTGGACACATTAACGTTACAGCTGCAGTGTTTTACCATTGCACTTTAGCCTAACAGCTAGCGGAGTTTCCTTCTGCGTATAGCTTAATGCCAACAAAACAGCACGGTTCAATTTTAGTCTGCATGCATGTTTTGTAGCTTAAAACAGAGCAGCTTGTATTGGTAGAGAGAGCAACAAGTAAGCGGACTGCCGAGTCGCCCTCTCTGCTCTCTATCTGCTCAGCTGCTAGACCGCTGTGTTGCAAAGAGTCTGCGCTCGGCATTGACAGCAAAAAAAAAAAAATCTTTTGTAACTTTATTGACAATAGAGCTTTCTGAACTGTCTGTGGAATAGATCAATGGAGAGGAGAGAAAGCAGTGCAACCGTAAATGACAGAAAAACATATGACTCACATTGAGCTGAAATGGAAACACTGTGCTGCAACATACAGTATGTTGTAAGGGATAATCCCATGTTTTTTTGGGGGTGATGCCCTTCACTTTACTGGCAACATTGACAACAGCTGAACCCACTGTGTGATAAGAAGCTCAAGCTTGTTGTTTTATTGTTCACTTTTAACTCACTTTACATCTTTGCTATTTCTTTTTCCTTTCGCTTTTCATCACAGCCACACTCATCCATTACTCTCACCGATCGCTCTCCTTGCGTGACCACACAGGCACTGACGTCACTTACTGAAGGCACCTGCTATTTTCGCTCTAACTTACGCCGCTCTTGTAACAGGGGGATTGCGGTTAACTGCCATATCGCGGTGATAAATTGCTTCTTCACCACGGTAAGAAAAAAATCAATACTGTCACAGCCCTATCGCAAACTGATGGGCCAGCTTTAAATTATATTATTTGCAATGAACCGATTAACTTATTACATGGGTTTTGTAAATTAAATACGACGTTTTCAATTAGGTGTTCATGCTACATTGAGCCACCAACATTTAAACTTAGCTAGTTTTTTTGGTGTTATTTTCGCCTTTATTGAATTGATGAACGTGTAGACTAGAGGCAGACTGGAAATGGGGAATCGAACCAGGGACGTTGCAGGGTTATGGTATGTGGCGTAACCATTCCACTACTAAGTTGGCTTCTAATTTGCGCTGTAGTATTTGTCATTGGTATTTGTCATCTCCACTGTTGACGTAAGGAGGGAGTATATGTGCTACCTCATCAGCTGGTTCTTCAAACCTGCCACTGAGAGGTTCTTGCTATCTCCCCCAGATTCCAACCCCTTCCTTGAAGGCACCGCAACAAATAGGCATCCCTAGTGCAACAAAAAGGGTACAATCCCTCACTGGCTTCCCCACCGCAAATATGGCCAGTTATTTTAGGTGGGGAAAAAATGACCAAGCCAGAGGTACCACTGCCGAGAATTGACCTAATGCAGCTTTAAAGCAAGACTAATGAATTGACTGAAATCATGGCACAAGATGAAAGCTGAATAACGTGGATGTATATAGTAAATCCTTTACACTGCTTTCATGGTTTTTCCACACACTGTCCAATATGTACAATGCTGCATATAATGTGACACATTTCATCAAGGGGAGGATCTTTATTTTTAAGACTTAGAAATGGGTTGTGCTATAAATTGAAAAGCAGCTAAGATCTGCTTTGAGGTGCAGCTTCAACCCAGAGAGCCGCTGTGTAGCTTGGCGGCTGGCTGCCACCGCCTTAACCATCATCTTCAAACACGCTATGATCTCGCTCACTCGATGGTGGTATTCCAGCTGCTGCCATGTTACACAGCTACAGAGGGGTTATAATTAGCTGGCTATACTGTCATCTGAACCACCAACCAATCATCTACCAACCAACCATACCAAGGCAAAGCGAAGATTCTCCTTCACTCCTCAGAGCGCTAAAAAGCTATGGATTTAGATTCATCGTTGATTGTGCCACAGTCTCCCTTTGAAGTCCATTGTGATGCTCATTTCATTTTAATGCCCCTGGAGTCTACTGTATGTATGAAAACTGAAGCTAGTAGAACAGAGAGAGAGAGAGAGAGAGAGAGAGAGAGAGAGAGAGAGATTGCTCAAATCAATCATAATACATCCATGGCTTTGATCAAGATCATTGCATTCTAGAAAATAAACATATTTGAGAATTCACAAATATGGAGAGACATAAATTTACCGTACAGTGAGTTTAACTAATTGGTCTAAATTATTGCTAATGCATGGTGATGAATTTGGTCAGAGTTTATTAACTAATTCAATCACCCTTGTACCAGGATGCATGAGGCCTGTGGTGGGTGTGTTGGCATGTATTATGTCCTCTTAGACAGCAAGTAAAGAAATCTGAGCACAGCCATTTTATGTTCACTGGCACATTTATAAAAGCCATCTACTTGGCCACTCCAGTTGGCTGTATAAAATAAGACATTTGTTTTTATTTATTAATATTCTATTTATGCCATGCATGTTATTTTATGTGATTTTACTAATAATCCAGTCCAGGGTTACATATTCTCTGCATCACAGTTACAGTCTACATACATGTTAATTATGCCAATGCAATAATATGCACTAGTATTCCTAGCCACTCACTGATATATCTGTCCGAATGCAACACTGTGCAATGTGCAATCAAGTATGAACCATTAAGAGCAAGAGTGTGTGTGTGTGTGTGTGTGTGTGTGTGTGTGTGTGTGTGTTTATGCCTTTGACTGACATGAAAAATGGATGCAAACCTGGACTTACTCCCTCTATCTATCTCTTACACTCATTATAGCTCCCACATCAAGTCTTAACCTGACTGTCCTCTCAGATGTAACGTCCAGTCATCCATAAACATACGCATTGCATAGCAAAGTGTAGTGATCCAGGCTGACTTAGAGGCTCTGACAGAGAATGGGCGTCGATGTGACACCAAGCTTTCCAGTGTCCTCAGTCATACTTTGTCTGAGGTCTGTCTATCCATATCACTTGGTGTGTGCAGCAGATACCAAGACGTGTTATGCATGGCGGGGGACAGATGTACACATGCAGGTGCACAAGCAGAGGTAAAAATGAATACATGGGAAGATGAACATGCAATATTTAATAGTTTCCAATGTAACTGCTGTTCTATGTGGCATATTTGGTGGTCTCTATTTGTCTAAGAATTGTAATCTTCCCTCAAATCTTGTCAAGTCAAAATATTTACGAGGCACTTCTAACCTTAAAGTGCATTTTTGTGGGAATGCCAGGCAATAGCAGGTCTGTGAGAAAAGAGTAACTGATTGACTATCAAGAGGAGCTCACAGGCCTGAAGCATACAGTAGAATGGTAAAGAATGGATGGATGGGATGTTGCAGCGTGAACACAGGTATTGTGGTATAAATGGTACAGGAGTTTGGCTGTAAATACAGACAAAGCATGTGGTCCTCTGACATTGGCAGGAAGCCTGTTTAAAGATGAAGTTGGCCCTATAGGCTCTGATGTATTCTCCTTGCTATTTCATCAGCACTATCTGATGTATCTCAGACCTGGTAAAATCTTGAGGTAAAGTCATTAGCGTTCACAGTGGACCTAAAATGAAGGGGGAAAAAAATGAATTTTTCAACATATTTTTAATGAAGCCCCAGTTTGCAACAACAAATTGAAGAATCAAACACCAAATTACAAACACCTGCATTACAAACAGTTACAACATCAATATTTGATTAAAAACCTTCCTGAAAGGTGATAAACAATATATATCTCAAACTCTCAAGACTGCTTTTTACACCTGTATTCATTAGTAGTGCATTGAAATATTGGCCTATGTTATAAAATATTAGACATTAGATGTGCTTAAAATTTGTACTTGAAATATTAGCTTGATATTTGTATTTTCAATATTATATAATTTACTTCATACAGTATGTCTTTAACAATAGTTGATTCTATTATCCTTGTCCTCATTAGAAGACACATTGACTTTTGTGAACAATGTTTTCCAACTTCCAACATCCCCCCTCCTCTCCCCTAGTGGATTTATTGTGATACAAAAATGTTTCTTTGCATTGAACATCTATTTTTTTTCTTTTTCTATTTGCATTTTTATATTGTGTTTAAGGGGTCTTAAATATGTTGTTTGTCTCATATTAACAATGCTTTTTCAATTGATTGTTTTAGTCTGTGGCTTAGTCCATAGTATCTTTATCCTTAGTATAAAGATGTTGTTTCATATTTTGAGTTTAATGCCTGATGAAAGTCCATAACAAAACATTGCATTTTCACTGAACTCATTGCAGACAGTGCAATAATTCAAAACTTTCTTTTGCATGAATTTATCATATGCACCCGTCTTGTGTGTCTTAGGTGTGTATTAGATCAAATGTAAGCAGAGCAGTGATGTTTTCCAGCAACTTTTTATTCACACATTCACAATAGGGAGATTATGTCCCTCGTTTTCCTCATTGATGACATGTAGACAAAACTGATAAACAACTTCCTGAAACTTGTGCATATGCATGATAAATCATTGCTCATCTCTAAAATGGATTGTCTTGTGCTTCTTTGCAGTCAAACCAACAGTGATCCACACAGACATGTTTGTCAACAGCATTGGTCCAGTAAATGCCATCAATATGGTGAGTAATACTGGAATATGGTGTTAATGTGTCATCTTTGTTATCAATAATCAGCCTAAAACTGCATATATAACTAAAGGAGAATATAAATTTAACAAATGTGTGTTTGGCCTGCCTCCATCCTCAGGATGGGTGTATAATGATCCAGACTGTAGCTCTCTTCTCTGGACCTGGCAGGGATTCAGTGTCTGGCTCAAGCACACTTCAGCAGGGCAGATGCTTGCTGTCATGGTGGATTGGTGGGTCCACCTAATCACTATGCTGCCCCACTGCCCTTGTAGTGTAGCAACACAATACATGTGTCAATCAGCTACTTAACTACTGCTCTGGCCTTTGCCCCACAGAGGATAAATAAAGTCAATTTAATGCATCTGTGTTGCATTAAACACCTCTTATTTCGAGTTAGAAATACTGTTTAACAGTTAACCAATTGTGTTGCTTAACACACAGGTCAGATCTCAAAGCAGCATATTTGCAAATGTCTGCGTGAGTTGGCAAATGCTAAGAAGTTTGCATTCGAATTGCATCAGCAGCAATCTGAGGTGTAACCTGTTCAAGCTCTTTGTGGTCTTAAAATATTACCAGCTTGTGATTTTGGGTGGCTTTTGATCACGTTTGTCTGTTGCTATGGTTAGAATGCCACATTTTAATTGTGTGCTGGTTGCACTACATGCATTTGTGTTCACCAACTGCAAAGATGTTTATTTTCTATTAGCATTTATTTAATAAATATGTAAAATATATATAATAAAAAATGATTTGAATAATATTCCAGTAATCAATATAGGAACAGCTAAAAAACCTTGCAAATCAGGTGATATATAGTTTAACCTTACTATGAACAAGTACATACAATCTCTATCGTTTCTATGGTAATGGTCTAATAATAGTTTCTGTCAGTATTCTTCTTCTCGTGTATGCATACAATTTTATTACTCTTACAACGATACACTTCGGTTTCAGCCAATATGAGTGGGAGAACTGCTTATTTGTACACTCCCGGCTTCCAGCTTCGAAATACCATATGTATCAGTACATTTCTATTATTAAAAAACAATTTAACGAGTTGGAAGTGTTGGAAATGCTAAATTTCAGCTATCAGTTTCAGAGAGGAAGACCCTACACCATGTTGTTTTTTGATTATTATTGGTATTATGTTACAATGCACAGTAACTGAGGACAGAAGAAAACTGAGGAATAGTAATATAATATATACTGTCACTCTGCAGTGATGACCAAAAGAACAGTTCATCTGATGGTGGAGAGGAAAACTGTTTGTTGGAGAGAAAGCAGGATTAGAAAATGAGAGTCTCTTGAAAATCTCACATCAGCATTGTTTTATGTGTCATTGTTTTCTGTGGCACGTCCCCGCTGAGATGCCACTTCTATTGTAATTCTGCAGAGCAGCCTGCTTTACATGGTGGTGGCGTTCCATTTCACTTAGTCTTAGCTAAAACACCCACTCTCAATAACTGCAGTCACAGAGATGTTGGAAGAGAAGCATTGATGGGATCAGTTAGAAAATGTGTCTTTGCGTTCACATTAGGGAGTCTGCGTGCATGCATGTGTGTGTGTGGGTGTGTGGGTGTGTGTGTGTGTGAGAGAGGGAGAGAGTGTTTGTGTGTCTGTGTGATGAGAGCATCATGCTGGCATGAAACAACTGATTGCTTCACATTCATATGTAATCAGTGTGGTTAGGCCAGTGTGTTCACACTGTGACATGACAAATGTGGTGCAGTCGGTGTATTTTATAAAGACCATCAAACCATAATCAAATTTTTAATTTTTTAATTATGCAGGAATCTTTGAAATATGATAACGTTGCAACTCATGCAACAGAGGGGGAAGTGATGGGACAGATAAACAGAGAGAAAGAGAGATTGTTGAGATGTTGCTCTTTATATGTATGTTTGTTCTTATGCTTTGGCAACACAGATGTATTTTTTTTGTCATGCCAATAAAGCAAACTGAAATTAAAATTGAAATTTAAAATTGAGAGGGAGTGACTTGAAGAAGAATCATAAATCAATGCTTTGTAGCCACTTGAGCTGAGCAGTTCTTAGATGTGTGCAACGGTTTGAATTTAAAGTAGTGTGATTCTGTTAAATATCCCAAAGTATATATAGGTTAAAGAAAAAAAGTTAGATGTCCATCCCTCTCAGTGGGGCCTAGATGAAGATCCTAAGGCATTTAATATATCCTCATCATTGGATTTGAACTGTCTACTGTCCTTTGTGGGAAAAAAAGATGTTGAAAGGATGGGAATGTTGCCTGGTAAAAATGTTTTTCAAATCTCATTTAGGACTCGTTGGCATGGATTTAGGCTTTATTGTGGGGCTAAGCTTTGTCAGGAAGTTAATGCCCTCTTGCACACAAATCCCCAGATTTTTATTTATTTTTCTCTCCTGCTGTACTTCACTTTGAACCTCAGTGCTCAACCCTTCCAAATAACAAAAGAAAGAAAGACTGATAGCTCCCTCTCACTCACCGTCTCTCTTTTCACTCTCACATTAGACCACATCACACCTTTGCTCTTAGCTCTTTAACTCTGCCTATTCAACACTGCCCAAGCCACTTTTCATCCCTCATATGTATGTTCTAACATAGCTCTTACAGGTGCTGAATAGGAGACAGAAGAGACAGAAGGTTTTGTCAGGCTCAGGACAAAGTGCTGCCAAGGCAGCAGGTTATGAGTTTAGATAATACTCGAGCCAAACAAGGGGTATTATTAATTGCCCCGTTGAACATTTAATTTTCAGGTTGAGAGCGTCAAGATGGTCTTTTTCAACAAAACTCTTGAGTTAGGACAAAAGGACTGAATAGAAACCATCTTGTCTGAGGAGAAAAAAACTGCCTGCAAATGTGTTTCTGTGAACCTTTCCACTGGCATAAAAAAGTCCCCCTCAGCCAGAAGAAACAGGAGCGCTTTTGCAGCTCACATTTCGATTTGATCTCATTGCATCTCACAGCCATTCATTGGTGACAGCACTGGTTGCAAACAATACTGTTTGCAAAGTTTTCCTGACATCTATGACATTTATGTAGTGTGTTACATAAAGATGTTCAACTTTTAAACTGAAGTTAGACATAACAATTTGGGTAAAACTGTGTTCTATCTGTCGTCAGGAATACACCATCGACATCTTTTTTGCTCAGACCTGGTACGACAGGAGGTTAAAATTCAACAGTACGATGAAGGTTCTGCGTCTCAACAGCAACATGGTTGGGAAGATCTGGATCCCAGACACTTTTTTCCGTAACTCAAAGAAGGCTGACGCCCACTGGATCACCACACCCAATCGCATGCTTCGAATTTGGAATGATGGTCGAATACTCTACACCCTCAGGTAAAACGTCAGGGATGCCTGAGATGAGATATTAGTAATACAACTGATTTTGATATTTCACATTCATATGTGACCCACAGATTGATTGATTGATTGATTGTGTGACTGGGTGGCAGAATTATCCATCTTACCAGTTATCATTCCCGTTTTATCACAGCTTAAATTGTCAGTTATCATTATCTCTGCCATTCTGCATCCATTTTATCTAAACCAAAAGATAAAAAAGTGCTTCTAAATTTTAGATTTAGTGGAAAAGGAGCATTATTTTACTATGTTTAAATGATAGCCAAGATAATGTGGAGTTCAAATCTTTTTACATAAACAACTAATGTCAGTACTCCCAGCTGAATAAAGCAGAAAACAAGATAACCCTGAAAGTACATGGTAACTAGTCTCGACTTAACAATTGGAGCATTAAAGTTGGACAAATACCAACTGCGCAGCATTTCATTTTTTATTTGGGTTATTATTATTATTATTACCACAAGCAATGTGTGTACTTTGGAAAGTATTCTGAAGTACCCAACAATTTATGGCCTCTCTACATAAATGATTCATGGTACTGATTATACTGAGCAGGCCCTGGGCAATTTTGAATTTCAGCATTTTAAATTTGACGTTTATTAGCGTGCAGGAAATCTGTCCTCCTGAATGAGGCAGGAAGTTGTTAGTGACAAGGGAACACTAGAACTGCATTGCCCTAAACTGATGTTTTTAGGCACTCTTGCATGTAGCATATGGCTTAAAAGGCAACATTTCTAATTCCCTTATTGGATTTTTGCATGAGTATGAGTTTCAAAAATCTTTGGGATGATTTGTTTTATTAATATAAATATTATACTCATCGCTATATTATCTAATGTCCCATTCTTTCCTAAAGAGCTTGAGATTGGACAAATATAACGGCCGAGAAGTTGAAAATACTAGCTTTTTAAATTGTTGACTACTCAATAATAATATGACTATAAACTGTATGAGTGTAAAACCCATGGAACTAAATGGTGTAAAACAGGAGGATAGGTTGAAGGGAAATATTAATTGTACTTATTATCACGTTTTCCATGCCATCATAAATACAGCGGACGTTCAAACTGACACCACAATATATCATCAGTGATAATAAGAGACAAAGTGAACTATTCTGGACTCAATCAAGCCGTGATGGATGTTCTGCTGTGCAGAACACTACCCCTCCACTTCATTAATTTGTTAAGCAACTCAGAATTTAACCACTGGTTAATTAGGATGACCGCTGTGATTGGGAGGACAATGATACATGACAATAGCGAGAGCATGGATGGGTAAAGTCATTTGAGGTCATTCTCTCATTAAGGGGAAGTTTAATGACTTAGCGTTCAAACTCCCTCAAGTGTGAAAAAGAAGAGACGCGTGTGTTGCTGTGAAAAACATCAATTTAGTTTAGTGAAATGCTAATCATTAATAATTCCTTGTGTTAATACTGATAAGGTTAGGAGTTTAATTTTGCCTTTCCCAACACCCTTTTAAATGTGCACTATTGTTTTGTGATTGACTGGTATGCAATTTAAAATGTATGTTTACACATTTACATTTTTCTATAGACCTATTCAATAGGATTGCATTGCTGGACAGCAGCCTGGGTCCTTGTTAACTTCCTGTCAGCTGGTGTCATTCACATACATACAACAAGGAACCTCAACTTTAACCTTTTTTTAAGTTTCCTTGCACTGCAACAGGGAATAAACTGAGACACATTTAGAGTGTTTATGTGTACAAATGGTCTACAGTAACTGAGTCAGTGGATCCAAATATTGTGTCTCTGCAGGTTGACCATTGATGCAGAGTGCCAACTTAAACTGAACAACTTCCCAATGGATGAGCACTCATGTCCCCTGGAGTTTTCAAGCTGTAAGTTTGGCCATATGCTGATCCCCTACCGTTTTACCTCTTCCTCTGTTTCATTTCAAACACACACACGCTGTGGCCATTAACGAGCAACATATGATCCTAACAAATACATTATTTAGGGAATAATTATGCAACAGGCCAAATCAAGGAATTCAAGCTTCAGTAGTCTTAGGATTTCTTTCATACCACTCCAATCTCCAATCAGATGCTCTAGAAAGTATGTCTCGTGAAAGGTTGTATGCATTTACATAACATAGTCTTTAAAGAGCTATGTAATAGGTTGGAAAAATATGACAATATGTAGTTATGTGTAACAATATGAGATATTTCAACAAAAACATTTGCTGTAAAACAATTAATTAATGTATAGTATACTGACATTCAGTAAAGGGATTCAATAATAGATAGCTTTTTGCCAACTCATCCAAAGGCAAAGTACTGATTGGTTTTTCTGCACTTTGTCAATACTGTTCTAAAAGACATTTTAAATGGTGACACAAGACCAAATAATTCTGTCCCTCTGTGTGAGGAGCAGATGAGGGTAAGTTATGCTAATGAGGCCGCTATGGATCTACAGAGAGATGCACCATGGGTTATTCTCCAGAGAGGATGCTTCCTAAATAGCTCCAGAGCAACAAGAAGGGAAAAGCAGGAGGGTAACAGAACTAAAAATGGAACAGAAGCATTCATTTTAATTTGATGAAAGCCATGGATGTTTTCAGAACTTTGAACATTGCTTGATGTACAGTACATGAGCTCAATCTCAGAGGCAGCAGGCGGAGCAGCGTGTAGCAATTTATCACGCGGCATATTTTCTCAACACGTGCCACAAAGCATTGTAGATTTTCCAATGCAACCGCTTTTGCAGCAGTTTTGGAGAATGCTTTACAGATACAGATAATACAATATATTATTTCAGTTTGCTCAAAGTTGCATATTCATTTTAATATCTTAATTGCAGCAACTGTTTCGACAACAACAACACAACTCGTTGGAAAGTGATTTCACGACATTGAGCTCCAGGAACATTGTTGTTCTGGCTTCCCAAAAGGACAATGAATCAATAATTTGTCCTGGATGTATTGCCAGAGAAGAAGCAGACGGCCTGCCTGGCTGTAATGTGGCAAATGGGTAGATCTTTCCATTTCCTGCTCCTCTGAGGGCCTGCATTACTGGATGTCTGAGAGCACTTTAGTAATAAAGCCATTTAAAGTCTGCACTGAGGAAGTTTCATTTGCATTATTCGAACCACTCCCTCGTCGGCTGTACACAGCTCATCGCTAGACTGAAGACAACACTAGACCATTCACATAATAAGGAGTCCATTTCCAAATTCAACTTACTATTAGTTTTAAAGAAGCTTAACTTTGCCTTTTTGTTTCAAATTTGGATACTAGACAGAAATTCAATACCGACAGATTTGATTATGATAATGCATCTGCACTTATAAGTGAATTTGCATCAGACAAGTAAGATCGTTGTGATTCTCACAACCAGAGAGCATCCTCTTGAGGTAATGAAATTACTGGAATCCAACTCATGGACAGACATGGATTTTCATGTAATTTTTGCTTTTAAGTCAGTTGAGTGTTTCAGAAAAATAAGTTTTCACTCCACAGATGGACTGCATATTTTGTCAGGAGTTATATAGGAGTTAAATAATGGCTCTTTCATGAAACAGTTTATTTGCAAGCTAGCTGACTTTGTGAGTATGGCTTACTCTGAAATAAAACAGACTTGCTTTATTTTTAATGGTGTTTCAACACATTGTTTTACACAGCGGAGCGCTTATCTAAAGAGTCACTTCTTAGGATATTTCCTAAAAGGAATGAATGTTAGTTTTCGTTAAACATTGTGTTATTTTTGGACCAAGACTCTCTCCTCTCCTTGTTTTAACAGAGCTCCATGTAACTGTGTTATTGTCTGTCCAGATGGCTACCCCAGGGAGGAGATTGTGTACAAGTGGAAAAGGAGCTCAGTGGAGGTTGGGGACATTCGCTCGTGGAGGCTCTACCAGTTCTCCTTCGTGGGCCTGAGGAACACCACTGAGGTTGTCAGGACTGTCTCAGGTAAGAAAACAATCTATTAATTTTTTCTGACAAGACTCTTCTTAAAAAAACAAAAAACAAGTCTTACACATTCAGTAAATACTGACTGAATATACCCGTTCTAAGTGAGTGACGCCCTACTTGTGTCATTGGACAGTGTGTGAGTGACAGTGGTAATTTCATGAACATGCAGCAGTGGAATAGGGATTCCACGGATGCTGCACGACACAGCATTCATGTTGAGCATGATATATTTAATCTGATGGGAGGCAGGAGCGTGCAGGCAACATAACCTTAATGTGATGATATGGTGGAATTTCATATATCAAAATATGAGAGGCATTATTAGTATTAGTATCAGGCTTAACCATGCATGCCAGTGACTCTAAACACATGATAAAATATAGTCAAATTCTCTCTTTGACTCTCTTAAAAATGCCATTTCACCTCCAAGTCTGTAAGCAATCACTGCTGATCTGTAGACTGATCTGGTTTGTGTTGTGTCTGTTGCTAGGGGTTACAGACATGATTCGTTGTGTTTTTATCCACTTTTAAGTCACACTGCTTCAAGTAAAATCCATAAGGCCTACCTGCATATATCACTTCCTCTGTGGGATGGTCTCGTGCATTTTTGGGCTATACAACATGTTTTTCTATGGCTTGTCCTGACTTTTCTTTTCCCGCAATTTGTTTGGTGGCTTTTAATTATAAACTGGACCTTATGGGTCAAATTTTGTTACTTTAGAAAACAATTTTGAATGTGTGTGACGACTGTGAAATCTTCTTAGTTTCCCAGCCACTTCTGTCATTAATCCTTGTGTTGTCTTCCCGTCAACCTTGAAAAAAACACTTTTTTTTCAACATTTTTGACAACTTTTTTTTCACAGTTTGTTTTTGCTTTTTCCAACGTTTTAAATTGTTAAATTTTTCTTCTACACATTTTCAGCGCTTATTTCTGCGTCCCATATTTTCTGATATAAAACAAAAATTGAAAACGACAAAACTCAACACAAGGGTTAAGTATGTGTATTTAACTATTTCTGAGCCAGAGGGGACTATGACCTACAGTACAGTTTGTGGCCGCTACTCCAAAGTCAACCCATGCTTGTTGGGAAGTTAAGAAAATAACAGCAAAGTGATTTTAAAATATGCATTTCTTTTGTACAATTAACTGACATGAAATTAATTGAAAATAAACATTTAAGTGTACATTTCTGTCACCTTTTGATGTTTGATGAGATTTGATGCATATGCATTATAACTCCACACTGATACTCTACCTAAATAGTTTAAAACAAAGACTTGCAATTATGATTTTATTCAATAATATATGACTATTATAATCTGTTACATCCATCCATCCATCTTCTTCCGCTTATCCGGTAACGGGTCGCGGGGGTAGCAGCTCCAGCAGGGGACCCCAAACTTCCCTTTCCCGAGCCACATTAACCAGCTCCGACTGGGGGATCCCGAGGCGTTCCCAGGCCAGGTTGGAGATATAATCCCTCCACCTAGTCCTGGGTCTTCCCCGAGGCCTCCTCCCAGCTGGACGTGCCTGGAAAACCTCCCTAGGGAGGCGCCCAGGGGGCATCCTTACCAGATGCCCGAACCACCTCAACTGGCTCCTTTCGACGCGAAGGAGCAGCGGCTCTACTCCGAGCTCCTCACGGATGACTGAGCTTCTCACCCTATCTCTAAGGGAGACGCCAGCCACCCTCCTGAGGAAACCCATTTCGGCCGCTTGTACCCTGGATCTCGTTCTTTCGGTCATGACCCAGCCTTCATGACCATAGGTGAGGGGCCAGACAAAGAATGGTTCAAAAACCCCATGAAAAAACGAGGTAGAGATGATGTGACCCTGCCCGGAGGAAGCCCGGGGCCCCCGTCTGGAGCCAGGCCCAGATGGAGGGCCCGTCAGCGAGCGCCTGGTGGCCGGGTTTGCCACGGAGCCCGGCCGGGCACAGCCCGAAAAAGCTACGTGGCACCTCTCTCTCCAACCCATGGGCCCACCACCTGTGGGAGGAACCGCTGGGGTCGGGTGCGCTGCCACATGGGTGGCAGTGAAGGTCAGGGGCCTCGACGGACCAGACCCGGGCAGCAGACGCTGGCTCTGGGGACGTGGAACGTCACCTCTCTGTGGGGGAAGGAGCCGGAACTTGTGCGGGAGGTGGAGCGCTACCAGTTGGATCTGGTGGGGCTTACCTCTACGCACAGTCTCGGTTCTGGAACCATACTCCTGGATAGGGGTTGGACTCTTTTCTTCTCCGGAGCTGCCCAGGGTGTGAGGCGCCGGGCGGGTGTGGGGATACTCACAAGTCCCCGGCTGAGCGCCGCTACGTTGGAGTTTACCCCGGTGGACGAGAGGGTCGCCTCCCTATGCCTGCGGGTTGTGGGGGGGAAAACTCTGACTGTTGTTTGTGCGTATGCACCAAACAAGAGCTCGGAGTATTCGGCCTTCTTGGAGACCCTGAATGGAGTCCTGTATGGGGCTCCAGTAGGGGACTCCATAGTTCTGCTGGGGGACTTCAACGCGCACGTGGGCAATGATGGAGACACATGGAGAGGCGTGATTGGGAGGAACGGCCTCCCTGATCTAAACCAGAGTGGTTGTTTGTTGTTGGACTTCTGTGCTAGTCATGGATTGTCTATAACGAACACCATGTTCGAACATAGGGATGCTCATAAGTGTACTTGGTACCAGAGCACCCTAGGCCAAAGGTCAATGATCGATTTTATAATTGTTTCATCTGATCTGAGGCCGTATGTTTTGGACACTCGGGTGAAGAGAGGGGCAGAGCTGTCAACTGATCACCATCTGGTGGTGAGTTGGGTCAGAGGGTGGGGGAAGACTCTGGACAGACCTGGTAAACCCAAACGGGTAGTGCGGGTGAACTGGGAACGTCTGGAGGAGGCCCCTGTCCGACAGACTTTCAACTCACACCTCCGGCGGAGCTTTTCGTGCATCCCTGTGGAGGCTGGGGGCATTGAACCCGAGTGGACAATGTTCAAAGTTTCCATTGCTGAAGCTGCGGCGGGGAGCTGTGGTCTTAGGTGCCTCAAGGGGCGGCAACCCACGAACACCGTGGTGGACACTGGTGGTCAGGGAAGCCGTCCGACTGAAGAAGGAGTCTTTCTGGGATATGTTATGCCAGGGGACTCCGGAGGCAGTTGCAAGGTACCGAAGGGCCCGAAGGGCTGCAGCCTATGCCGTGAAAGAGGCAAAGCAGCGGGTGTGGGAAAAGTTCGGAGAAGACATGGAGAAGGACTTTCGGTCGGCACCAAGGTGCTTCTGGAAAACCGTTCGCCACCTCAGGAGGGGGAAGCGGGGAACCATCCAAGCTGTGTACAGTAAGGATGGGACGCTGCTGACCTCAACTGAGGAGGTAATAGGGCGGTGGAAGGAGCACTTTGAGGAACTCCTAAATCTGACTAATACGCCCTCTATGGTAGAGGCAGAGCTGGAGGATGATGGGGGATTGTCATCAATTTCCCTGGTGGAAGTTGCTGAGGTAGTTAAACAACTCCACAGTGGCAAAGCCCCAGGGATTGATGAGATCCGTCCAGAAATGCTTAAAGCTCTGGGTGTGGAGGGGTTGTCTTGGTTGACACGCCTCTTCAACATTGCGTGGAAGTCGGGGACGGTGCCTAAGGAGTGGCAGACCGGGGTGGTGGTTCCCCTTTTCAAAAAGGGGGACCAGAGGGTGTGTGCCAATTACAGGGGTATCACACTTCTCAGCCTCCCCGGTAAAGTCTACTCCAAGGTGCTGGAAAGGAGGGTTCGGTCGATAGTCGAACCTCAGGTTGAAGAGGAACAATGCGGATTCCGTCCTGGTCGTGGAACAATGGACCAGATCTTTACTCTCGCAAGGATCCTGGAGGGAGCCTGGGAGTATGCCCAACCGGTCTACATGTGCTTTGTGGATCTGGAGAAGGCGTATGACCGGGTCCCCCGGGAGACACTGTGGGAGGTGCTGCGGGAGTACGGGGTGAGGGGGTCCCTTCTCAGGGCCATCCAATCTCTGTACGACCAAAGCGAGAGCTGTGTCCGGGTTCTCGGCAGTAAGTCGGACTCGTTTCAGGTGAGAGTTGGCCTCCGCCAGGGCTGCGCTTTGTCACCAATCCTGTTTGTAGTATTTATGGACAGGATATCGAGGCGTAGTCGGGGTGGAGAGGGGTTGCAGTTTGGTGAGCTGGGGATCTCATCGCTGCTTTTTGCAGATGATGTGGTCCTGATGGCATCGTCGGCCTGTGACCTTCAGCACTCACTGGATCAGTTCGCAGCCGAGTGTGAAGCGGCTGGGATGAGGATCAGCACCTCTAAATCTGAGGCCATGGTTCTCAGCAGGAAACCGATGGAGTGCCTTCTCCAGGTAGGGAATGAGTCTTTACCCCAAGTGAAGGAGTTCAAGTACCTTGGAGTCTTGTTCGCGAGTGAGGGAACAATGGAGCGGGAGATTGGTCGGAGAATCGGCGCAGCGGGTGCGGTATTACACTCAATTTATCGCACCGTTGTGACGAAAAGAGAGCTGAGCCAGAAGGCAAAGCTCTCAATCTACCGGTCAGTTTTCGTTCCTACCCTCACCTATGGTCATGAATCTGTTACATGTCTATCTTTAATTCAGCTCCTTATTTTGTTCTACAGATAAAATATATTATATTATTATACTCATTATCAAGAAAGTAATGCACAAAAGGATTAGCTATAAATGTTATACAGTAATATATTATAACAAAAGCCTTTAATTGCACACTAGAAATAGTGTTTGCCAGTAAAACTTTGTAATTATGACTTTCTAATTCAATAATTTTTTTCCCACTTCTCTGCTATTAAAGTCAACTGTCCTGTCCAATATATTTATGGTTTAGTGGCTTGATTCCACTCAGAATGATGCAGGAATATGAATGTGTGCTTGAGGAAAAACAGCTGTTTTCCCCTGATGGTGTTGATGTTTTAGAGGAGGGCCACCGTGTTTGCATGCATATGCTTGTTTGTTTATATTCATGAGATGGCAGTAAGTAATGTATGTAATGTTCTGCAAGACTTTATATATATTCTTTACACGTGTCTATGGTGTGAATCAAAGAAGCCTGCCTGCAGAGATTAGCTTTGGCCTGAGGAGAGTTCATTCTCATTAGATCAGCTGCATTATCCAGAGGAAATAATAATTACAATTTAAAAAAGGGTGTATTATATATGTACAAGTAAAATAGTCCCTCATGAATCCTATTGTTTAATTGCTTAGAAAGAAATAGCCATTTCAGCATTTATTCTCCTAACTTCTATTACGAAACTTGAAAAGTCATGTTTCCATATTACGTTACAGCTTCAACTCAATTATCTTTTTTATGAGATATTCAATTCATCCTAGTCTTTTTGCTATGCCAGTATTGATCAGGGGCAATATATGTTTTTTTGGCTATACTCCATCTGTTTTAGAATATACTAATGGTTGGAAGAAAGTAAAGTCATTGTTTCAGACATGTGGCAGTAGGGTCATTATTCTTGCTATAATTTGAATGTCTAGTCATATAGTATACTGCTTCCCTTTCATAATAAAAGCCCAGGCTGTATTGCGAGAAGCACATACTGCAGCTAAGCAAGCAATTAGTAACGTGAAAGAACTAGTATACACATTTTTGAATGCTTTAAAAAAAAAAGGGGGGGGGGGGGGGACAGGTATAGTTTATAGTGACGCTGCACTGTGTGTATGTGCATGGATGTTCATCTTACTTAAAATGTGGTAGCTGTGGTACTCTCTTATGATGAACAGTTAAGTTGAAGATAATATTGTGTTTGGAGTGTTTTCCATGGGTTTAATAGCTGCTATCCCCATTAGGTGACCCAGTGCTCTGTAATGGTGACAGACAAAAAGGTGACAAAACACCATGAACCATTAGCTTTCACAGAAAACACATTTTAGAAATGTTTGATTGCAATACAAGTTTGATACATACGTAAAGAAACAAAGTAAATGCAATGGCCTCTGTGATGTTGTTTATTATTTCAAATATTTAAATATAAATAGTCATATCAGATACATAGTATCAGATTTCTGTCAGATTAAAATGCTCACTTTTCATTGGCCGACCGACCAAGCTCTATCAGACATACACAGAAATACGCTCGTATGCACTCTCACACAAAGTAGCCCTGGGAATAACTGAATTTACCCAATCGTTCTGTAATTCGCCACAGTTCAACAGAGTGTCACTGCAATGTAATGCCAACACACACCCTTACACACACAGGGAGGCAGAGAGAGGGTTGCGCTGTGTACAGCACATGTGCATTGCTAGATCAAATGCAGTTGTGCAAGTTGATTAAAAAAGAGGAAACTAAAACTGCTTGTAAATTTCCTTCTGTTTAAATTAAAACATTTTTCAAGTGACAACATGAAAAGGCAATCTGTGTAGGAGGGTACGCTGTAGTGGAGAATTTGCAGGGTCCTTTGACTTTCTCGCTCTGATCTGGTTTGTTTTTTTCCACAAACGGCCATCTGCTCTCTTGTCAGAGCAGAGAACCTTGGGTGTGGCTGAGAGACCTCTTGTCTCATTTTTCAGTCAGTTTGGGTATCTGACCTGCTTCAAGATTCATGAACACAACATCTGTCTCAAAAAGCAGTCAGTTAGGGCCTTGTAATTACCCAGTCATCTCAAGTACTCGCCATGAAGTGTGTAGCGCTCCTGAAAGGTTTGCTGGAAATGTAGAAATATTCCTAAATGTGCTATATCATTATCAGCTTCCTTTGTGCATTTTAAGTGTAGACAAATATTATAATAATAAACAGTTACTGTTTTCAAACTACCTACTTATTAACACCATTGCATTTAGTTTAGTTTAGTTTTTAGTTTTATTCAAGAACAAATCTTCTTAGACCTATGTTTTTAATTTGTGTTAGTAGTGGGGGCCGCCTGTAGACTATAGAGTAGTGAGTAGGGAGACTGTCCTTCAACCAGATGACCCTGGGCGCAAACACTCATTCTAGCATCTGCTGGTGTATATGATACTGCGTTGTCTACAAGCAAGACACTGAATCCCTGCCAGCTAAAGGGTTCTGTGTATTTGTCTGACCTGGACGGTTATAGTTAGTTTCAGTTATTTATTTTTTTTAAATGAACCTTTTCACAGTATTCCAGTTAAAGCACTCTGCTGAATCATGTGCTTAAACTGGAATAATGTGAAAAGGTTCAAGTTAAACTGAGTTAAAAATGGGTCAGGTGAGGCAACAGAGGGACACATAATGGTAAGATGAGCAGACAGGCAGGCAGGTGAATTGGCCGGATCCAGACAATGAAGACTGTAGCAAATAGTCAGAGGAAAAGGTTCCCTCTCATTCTATTAGACAAGCCAGTTTCTCCCTGGCTCAAATAGTCACAGTACTACTCTACCGCATTACTGTATCTGTGCTCGTATTCTCTGAGTATCTTTTTTTTTTAAATAAAAAATGATACATGATTAAATAACGATTGAGTGATATTGTTATTAAATGGGGGCTGGGGCGGTGACATGCCATCTGCTGCTCTCATCCAGTTGCATTGTAGTTTTTTTTATAAAGGCTATGTCGGTTTTTATTTTGTTTCTCTTCCCTCCTTCAGCCAGTGTCCAAAGGCTTGGTCTCTCAACATGTCACTTCGCATCAGAGCCGCCTGTACTGCCTGGAAGCCTATACCTGCATTTACAAACACAGACACAGACACACAGACACAGAGACACACACACACACACACACACACATATTTGCATGCATGCACACAATCTCAGCCCAATGAAGAGAAAGAAAAAAACATTCACTGCTGCTTATGACAAGCAAGGACCCTTAAAATGACTCCAGTGGACAGAATAGAGAGAAACTAAAAGAGGACGATTTTGAAGGTAGGACAGCCAAGACACTAGGTCCACAGCTAACGTAGCTGTTAAATTAGCCTCAAAGTTAACCCTTCAGTGACTGGGTTAGGCTTGATGCTGGGAACTGTTTTCTCACCCATCTGCCAGGCTGGAGTTCAGGGATGAACATCATAGTGCAGACAAGGACAGAGAAGAAAGAAAAAAAAAGGAGAGGAGAAGCGGACAAATCATGGAGGGGTGACAGCAATGAAATGGAAAGGAATGGTAGTTGTGGCATTTTATTGGTGTTACAACGGAAAATGAAACAACAGAATCCATTTTGCAGTTTACAGAGGTCAAGTGTGTCAGGATGTGAGGCTTTGAGCAAAATGTGTGGATTTGCTGCATCTGAGGCTATATTTTGGGGGCTATATTTTGGTTACTTATGTCTCAGTATAAGCAACATTATAAACTTGTACTCCCATTGGATTATTGGTAGTTTTTTTTTTTTTACAAGCAAATGATCATTAGAAACAGGTTTGCTTTTCGAGCTTCGACTCTGCAGTATCTGAAATGTAGTTTGACTTGGAAAGAAATATATGCACTGTGTTAAATGGAGTGACCTGAAATGGAAATTTACTAACACAATCTCAGAGCCTGACAAAACATCACTGGCCACTAATTTGCATCCAAAAACAGTTGTATGGTTGCATTATTACATTATGGGTGAAAGTGTGTGATTGATGAAGAGGTAAAAGAAGATATATTGTGAGGGGAGAACCAAGATGAATGAGTGATTAGTGTTATCAAGAAATGGGTGATTAGTCATTTTGTCTAAAGCCACTGATTAATGTAGCCAGTGTACTGTGTACTATCACAGGGATCTCTGTGAGGCCGTTAACCATCTTCCCAGCACATTAGTGGAACAAATGAGCTTAGAACAGCATTGCTTAGATTGCCAAGAAGCTGTTTCATTCGAGCATAAAGGGAATCAATGCCATTTGCTGTCTTTCTTTCCTGTTTTGCTACTAGCCTCTCGTTTTTCAGCAGTGAATCATGGGATTGTTTTAGCAGGACATGAGGTGCTTCATCTGAGCATAACTGTATGCTATGTGCATCAGCCAGTGGTGCATATCTGTGTGTTTGACAGTATTCAGAGTGCTTTGGTCTGTGCCTGTGTCCATGAATTGATGCATGTTCCTATGTGTCCATTTGCCTGCATGCACATTTAAGTGTGTGCTCTCCATTGGATACAGGTCTTTTTTTACATATTGAAAGCTATTCTTAGAGTGACCTTCCAAAAGCCATGCCGTGCAGCGCTGTTCTCTGTGTGTGCCGGCCTGTGTGATTCAGTTAGAGTGGAGAAAGCCCAGGGACACATCAGTGGCCCTCTCCCGATTACAAAGCTCCACAGTTTGCAGATGATTCTTTGATGGGGTGAATCTGGAGGCATTGTGGTTGAAAGGAAGTGGCCCGGCGAGAGGAAAACAGACAGCCAAACAACGCCCATGCACACGGTATATATAAACACACTCATGTAAGCACACTCTCTGACATTCCAAAGGATTCCCCTTATATTATGGCAGAGTGCAACGTTGCTCTATCTTTAGGCCCTCTGTGCTGCAAATGGGGAGCTAGACCATAATTTAATCCTCAAACACACTTCACACACAACTAGAATAGATACCATTCAGCTGCAACAACATTTTCTCCATCCTTCTTTCTGATATCACATTTGGGTCCATATATCTTATAAAGGGGTCTTTGTAGAACAAAAGTCATTGTCATTGGGTCCCTGGATAACATGTTAGTTTTGTGTCAGGACTATTTAATGATTAGTTGGGTTTCATTGAGGTTGTGCCGCATTATCATTGCACTGCTAAACAAAAAAGCTGTTCCTTTAAGGAAATCCACTTAAAAAAAGAGGTGGGACAGACATGTGACAATATTGTCTTGGCATCAGGAGGTTTGTGAAATCACCCGGTGGTGGTGTGTTAACAGGCACACCACATACGAGTTCAATAGCAGAAATCCAAAGCAAATTAAAGGGAATATGTTATCAAATTCCTCGAAACAAAATTATGCCACCAAGACAGATGCCTGGTTTAATCAAGAAAGATCGAGGGAGACAAAAAGCAATAAAGCCAAAATGCCAATCTTTTTTTTATTGTTACTGAGACATTGCATCCCTGATCAAATAAAACACCTGTGGAAGCTCAAGCATATTGTGCAACATTATTCCAGTTTCCAATTTATACATTGTCTTGATGAGTAACACTTCTTTCTCAGAATAATTCACAATAAATGTAAAAAGGAGATTCAATCAATATGAGATTGAAGAATATGCCGATGCATACAGAGCAAAAAAATAGTCAAATATTACTTTATGGTTGTCAATAGGGCATAGTGAACCCTTTGGTGCATGCCTGCCACAGAGGAAGTCTAACGTTAACCATACCACATTCATTTTCTCAATGAATTGTTTTGTTTGTATAATTTAAGAAACTAGTGAAAACTATTTTCCCAATTTCCCAGAGCCCAATGTCACAAATGTGCATTGCTCGTCTTGTCTGACCTAAAAAAGTTTTAAATATTTGACCAAAAATGAACTAAGCTACTCATAGATGTATTATAAAATTTCACTATTTATTATACTGGTGTAAAGTTACATATCCTAATAAAAATAGGTACATAAAGAGAAACAATGCTGTTGAATTCACATACAGGTACTTCACCACAGATGTAGTAATACTGGAAGTAGTAGTGTAAACATTATTAACAGAAGTAGAAGTAGTAAAAGCAGTAGTAAGAGCAATAACCGTTGCAGTCAAGTTATTTGTAGTACCAGCGGGAGAAGTAATATTGGTCCAAGCATTCAATAGAACATTTCATCATAAATTACAGTATATGTGTGACTATCTTCCTTTCTGCACCCTCAGGCATACAAAGTTTCTCATTTGTCAAAGACCAACCCCATCAACACCTTCCAGTGCTTCACACTGTAAAGGGCTTTTCACACGGGGAGCGATTGTCGCACCTCTTAATTCATTTTCAATGAGAGGTGAGCAGGCAGGTAGGGGGGTGCGGGCAGTTTGACAGGCAACCCAACAAGCGGGCGCAATCCTGCGAAACGGTCGCGTTCGTGCTCGTCACACGCCCGCCCGATGCAAGAGTTGAATTGTGTTGAACTTTTCCCTACGCGTGCGAAACGCAGTGCAAATCAATGAGCGAGAGATGGATTCTTGCTTGTTTGTGAGTTCCTTAAAATATAAAAATGTTTTCTAAATAGTTATAACATAGACAGCGGGGCTTTTGCTTGTCAGAGCATCGGCATAAGACTGGATTTATCTGGTTTATTTAGCTAACTTTAGCTATCAACAAAAACCATGGTTAGGAAAGACTAGGATTACCACCATTTGTGATAAATCGACCTGTGATTAGAGATATATGATACCACAGTCAGCTAATGTCATTTAGTTGTACGGCAGGGATATAGTAGTGCCCAGAATCGCGGAGCATTGTCCTTCACATGAGGAGTGTAGTAGACCCCGCGGATCCATGCGACTATGCAGGCGAATTGTAGCTCCCCATGTGAAAAGCCCTTGATGGTGAGAATGATGTTTCAGAATGACAGCTGCACCAAGAAGTCAAGAATGACGCAAACCTCCAGAAACAGCATCTTAAACAGCTTTGACATGGTTTGGTATTGGCTGAACATCCTCTTCTTCTTTTTTTCTCACTTCCCTTTTTTTTTTATCCTTGCATTTCTCCGCCTTATGACCTCCATCTTTGCCTACCGTCATCTCAACTGAAAAACAGGAACCAACAACAACCTCCCTTATTTACGTCCACTTGCTATGCCTTCTTTCTCTCTTTTGCAAATTACATGACTTTAATTGTGTAGTCAATGTATTCCAGTGTCCTAGTTTTGCAGAAGCTCATATTGCAACTACATTTGTGCTGTGGAAAGGTTTGATGTCATTGAAGTGGATGAAAAAAATATACATCATGAGGACATTTTTATTCACATATTAAGGTGGAAGAGGTTACAGGAGAGGATCAGTGGGCTGAATATTATTCTATTTCTCGACCTTCACTCACTGTCTTCAATCCATATTCCTGTGTGCTTCATAGTATGGCCTCCAAAACAGAACAAGCATCTATACAGAACAAAGAGCACTGACAATCTAACATGCAATCAAGTAAAATCTAGTTCTCTAAATCTGCTCTCCTCTGCTGTGCACCACAGGCACTCTTTTATATGCAGGTGGTGGTCGATAGGGAGGAAAACAAGAGCGTTATTTTCCCAAAGCTTCTTGTATGGCCTATCAACATTATCTGTTGCAGGTTTTAATTACTAGCTTATTAGAGTGTCAGATGTGAATGACAGAGAGAGAGAGAGAGAGAGAGAGAGAGCGAGAGAGAGAGAGAGAGAGAGAGAGAAACAGAGAAAGCAATGGGGAAGGGTTGGGGGGGTTGTAAAATGTAGGACACAGGAATACACAGGGCACAAAATAAAAAAAAATCATCTCTTTTGCAAGAGTGAACAGGGAAGACGGGGTGGGGGGTTGGGGGTTGTATAGAGCAGACACTTGTAAATGTGAATGCTGTCAGTGTATTGGGCGGGTTAGGATGTGTGTGTGGAGGATGGGAGAGGGGATGGAGGAGTGTAAATTGGTATTTAACTTCACAAAAGGAGGATTCTGGCTGAGTCAGAGCATTTTTCCTCCCACTCCTGCCCATCACAACTATCACCCAGAAGCAAGAGGGAGAATGCACAGAGAGAGGGGGATGAAGGGATGGAGAGATTAGAGAGAGGAGCTATTATAGATACACAGTCGCACCGCGGCTAATGGATTGTTTCAGCGCTTCTTCACCTTTTTTACTTCAGCAAAGATCGCGTGATCATCATCTGATAAAAAAAACTGCAACGTATTCTTATTGTGATTAAATAACTTAATAAAGACAAAAAATTATTATAAATAACTAACTGAGTTTTCATATACAGCATAAAGTCATGGGTAACCTATTGTGCACCTATTGTGTATAATTTGCATATGTCTGATTTAAGATGGACTCATTTTTAAACAACATTAAGAGCATCACTTGAATACTATTTGCCCGTACTGTGTACTAAAAACAGATCAGTTGTGGAAGAAGTTGAAATGCCACAATGTAAAATATATTCTTTGAAAAGTCCTGCATTAAACATTTTTATTTAAGTACTCTAAGTAAAAATATGGAAGTATTATCAGATAAGTGTACCTAAATAAATAAAAATATTCATTATGCAAAATTACTCCTTTCCTATGATTATATTATCATGTATGGTATATCATTGCTTTATTGTTACTGGTGGCATAATGTTTAAACAATATTTTCATGTTGTGGCAGGTGGAGCTGGAGCTGATTTAACTACTTCATATACTAGCTGTCAAATAAATGTAGTTAAGTAAAAATTACAATATCTTTTTGTAAAAGTTAGTGGTGTATAAAGTAGCATAAAAATAAAGATTCAAATAAAGTACAGGTGCCTCAAAATTTTACTTAAGTACAGTATTTAATGTACTCAGTTACATTCCAATACTGAAACAAACAAAGTAAAAGCATAGAAGCACTTCCCATACCGTAAGATCGCTGCAATACACAAGTACATGAATAGCAAGTAGCTAGTGTGTAGCCCTTAAAGTACACAGTATTACTGTTTCTTGTAAAGTGGAACAAGATGGCTCCTTATTTTACAGATATTTCTGCAGCCTAAATAGAGTTTGTATGTGTACTGTACATGCTCACATCTGCATGCACACACAAAATGAACAGTCTTTTTGTTGAGACAGAGCTGGTTTAGAGGCTAAAAACATTCAAAGTTGATGCCACTCTGTGGAGTTATTGTTCCTGGGCCAAGTCCTAAATTGCTCAATAAACTGTTATAAAGTTTGGTCCTAGATAATATTCTCACTCAGCATATTGGCCTTGTTTAATATTCTGCAACCCAAGGTTTCAAAGTAATTATCCATAAGAAATAAGGAGAGAGTAGATGTGGAACATTGTGTGTCTGGTAGGTTAATACATGGCATCAAGAGGATAAATCTCAGAATCGTAATAAAAACAGAACGAGCAGTTTCCCATTAATCGAAATGACACTGTTCAGCACATCACCTGAATTCTAGGGAAGCACTTCAAGCACATAAGTGCTTTTTCTGTTATTGTGGTAACTATGCAGAATCATTATTTATATGTCATATGTGGCATTTGATATTACCTTGCTAAGCTTGGAAAGAGCGTAGTGAATCTGTGCATTATGCTAATAGATGTCAGAGATACCTGTAAGTCTGGCAAAGGCTATAGTGAAATTGAAATGATGAAAGGAAACTGTCCATGAATCTGTATTAGGGGATGCATGGTTCATATTAATGCTGGATCATACGTGAAGTTAAGCACAAGGAGCACATTTGCTTATAAGGCTTACTGCACTGAAAATATCAATTTCTTTAAGTGTACGTGTGACTTTCTGGGAGTGCAGTTTTGGCAAAGCTTTGTGATTATTGAGCTACTTAAAAGAAAATGCTACTTAGTCTGAGTATGCACAGGCATATATCAGTGCTGTAGTTTTGGGCAATTCATTCAGTGTGTTGAATATGATTAATTAGATTTCAAAGCATTAAACCAGGGATCCAAATCTCTAATCTGTAATAGCACTAAGCCATTGGCAAAGAATTGGGGACTGATTGTCTTAGCTTATAAAGTGTTTGTCTGAGCTCATCCATCGAATTTAGATTTAAATAACATTGTTGCTTTTGTAAAGACCAGTACATTGTGCCATTCGAAATGAAAAAAACATAAAGATATGTTGTAATAGTGAGTTTTTCTTTTTTGTTATGCAACAGTATTTATGAACATTACATTACATTGCAATAAGTTGATGTGGCTTTAATCTGCACAGCTCAATGACTTGGTAAGTGACCATGTCATTAACAATTCAAGTATTCTAGAACATGACATCATAAAATTACAAAGTTTATATTCTGTTGTAACTCTTAAAAGTGGCATGTGGGAAGTACTGGGGAGGGGAGTGTTGTTTTTGCAAAAGATTGTTACTCAGTTGTTAAAAAAATAAATTAAAAAATAGCTTTGGCCAGCGCTGGGACATGATTGCCTCTTTTTCTATTTCAGCCACAGTGGTTATTACAACTAAAGCTAACTACTCAGTGCTTCTTCTATTTATTGCAAACAAATTACTGTTTTGGCTGTAACACTCCCTTTTTGCTGAGGGCTTTTTTTCTGGCCAGTATCTTGCACCAGCTGTTGTTGAGCAGAATAATCAAAGCTAAAATGTAAATTGGGTGTAGTCTTGTGTTATATCACTGAGGGGAAAAAAATCATACGTTGCAAAATATTACTGAAAAATTGCAAATATTGTCCACATCTCCTTCTGACTGCTTATCTTAACATATCAAGTCATCTCTCCACCCATCTGTATTTTTTCAGTTGTTCATTATATTTTCCTTTTCAAGCATATAAACACAAATCCAAGCTGAATAGATCCCATACCCAGAGACCTCTGGAAAGCTTTTTGTCTTATGTGCTTATCTGTAGTTTTTTTCTTTTGTCACGGCATCACACAGCGTCGCATTCTCTCTTCTCCTCTCCTTGCATTTCCTTTTCCAGAAATTAGCCGTTTAATTGAATTAGCATTTTAATCTGTCCTTTTAATAGAAGCACAAGAGAGACAAATAAGTCTAGCCATTAGTGTCGTGACTGTTGAGTGAGGATAAGTCCTGTCACCTGGCCAAAATAGTTAGAACAGAAAAAAGACCAAAAAATAAAAATAGTTGATGTATTAAAAATGGCGAGAAAGGAAAGTGAGAGTTGAATTTTAGAACTTGGAACTTATGTAATGAGTGTGAATAGCATCTCTCCTCAGTTTGTAAATAAGAAATAATGAAGCCATTTTTAGATGAGGTAAGCTGGAACACGGATAACAGACTGCGAGAGAAGTGACTTGTGAATGTGTTGGCTTGTTTTTAATTATATGGTGTTATGAAAGTAAACTCACTAATGGAGTTGTCTTATATTTTCGCTAGAGAAGTACAACAGTTTAGGTGAGGACAAGAAATAAATGATGTGTGTGGCCTGAAATAAGATGTAACACCAGAAAGTGTGTTGTTTTTTAGGATGGTAGCTGAGGAAAACTGTAATGGAACTGTCCCATGGTCTGTGTGGTGCTTTGTGGTGATTAGATTGATTCCAAATTTGTTTGGTAATATGCACCACTAAATCCCAGTTAGAACTGGGGCATACGTTGGCAACTGTTACAATGTTTACCAAACTTGGGACCCTGTATTATAGAGAGATCCATACAGCTAACTTGGGCGGGTATTACTCCAGCATAGAAATACTTGTTGGTTTCTGTGTGACAAAATGTGTGCGTGTGTGTGTGTGTGTGTGTGTGTGTGTGTGTGTGTGTGTGTGTGTGTGTGTGTGTGTGTGTGTGTGTGTGTGTGTGTCGGGGCCCCCACATGATAGCATGTGACATTGTCTTCTAAAAAAAAAAATCCTGTAAACATCCTTGCTCTCAGTAATTTGAGAGCTATCATCTGTCCCTGTCACATTCAACACAAAGTTAACAACAAAGCAATCAAACTCTGCAGACTCCTGTCTAGTGTTTAATCATGCTTCTGTGTTCCCGCAGTTACTCACCATGACAATGCTGCTGTGCCTTTTTTGCCGTGACACCATCTTGCCACTCGCTGTCAGGCAGGAATAGCTGCAGTAGTCTGTGGAGGCAAAATGCAAAGCCATAGTTACTAGTTAATCACTGGCATATAGCCCCTTGTCATAGTCAAAGAAAGTGGTGAGTTAACATTCTTTGTAAGTATTGTTGACTCTGGCAAGCAGCCATGGCATAACCCTGGTCATTAGCAAAGCTCCTGTTTCTCACCAACACACACATGCACAATTGCATCTGCTGTCACCTCTGATATAGATGATCTTTGACAGGAGAGGACCTCAGTAAGACAGCCTGTCAGCGGCTCTGCAATGTGTCTGGCTCGTCTCCCTTCATTGGATGGCCAGCATGTGCCTCGGGTCTCTCCTGCCCATTCATATCCACACCAATTTACAGCATGGCTGCCTGCAGAATGATATTCACATGTGACAGTTTTTTTTTTCTTTCTGGTCAGCAATCCTGAATTACCATGTTTCATTCCCATAAAATCCCCTTTGGCTATTTTGCAATAATGTACAGCCACATTGGGAGTAACATTCCTTCTCACAGGTTCCATTCTCTCCCTTCAAATATAGAATATTGTTGCAATTTCTGAATTCTAATAATAATAAAACATCCATGTGTTTGTGTATTTCCACCACAGTAGAAGGCTTATACTGGACGAATTATGTTTTTGTTTTTTTTCCCGCTCTGCTGTGTGTGTCTAAATTCAGTTAGTTAGTTAGTGTGTTGTCTCTACGGCTTTTAACACCAAAGATACACGGTTTTCTGATGAATGATCATCCCCGCCAAGTTTTTATTGCTTTTTTGTAGATTACATCAGATTGTAGTAAATCGCTTTTGCCAAGGAAATGTGTGATCCTAATAGAAATGCTTCAAACCATATCTTAATGCAAACAATAGTTATGTTTGCTGTTGTGTGCATAGTTGATTTTTCACACAGCTGTCGTCAGCATTTTTTATTCATAAAGTATAAACCGAAAGGACAGGATTGAGGTGAGAGCAATGTAATGAAAGTGATAATATGATAGGATTTGAGAAATTTAAATTTTTAGGAATTTTGATAACGAAGTAACAAAGAAAAAAGGCCCAACGGAAGGCCTTTACAGAGATCTGAACTCTTAGTGTGTTGTTGCTACTGGAGAAATAAGTACATGAAGTTTAGTTGATGATTATGAAAGACTTAGGACTAAATTTGCCTGTAGGATCACAGGAGATGTGGGTGTTGTTGGATACATGCGAAAGGCTGTGAGATCATATCATCCCATGTATGGCAGCTTCTTTATATTCATTGGTGATTCACAGAAGGAAAATTTGACCTTAGTGGTAATAGCCTTGAAGAAAAGAGCTTTCTAGAGACCCTGTGAAGATAGAGTATGAACACGCCTTCATCTGCTGAAGTTGACAGATAGGGAGTTCTAGCTCAGGTTAATTTGAGGGCTCCCATTAGGAGGAACGCAGTCACAAAGGCTTGAATGCTTTCATATCCCAGCTGCAGTTTTATGAGTAATAAACAGGGACCTTTTGATCCCACACACAGGCATGCATTCGTACATGTGTGAAACACCATCTTCCTTGCCTATACCGCACATTGAAGTGTACAATAATGCACTGAAAAACCCAACGGAATTCTTCCAACTTGAATAAAATGTACAATGTTTAAATTAAACAAACAAAACAAAATCAGTTTGCTTGTATGTTCGGGAGTTTTAAGCTGATGCGACAACAATGCATTATGTGGGGCGGAGGAAACACTATATAACCAATAGGGGTGTCACGATTCTCCAAATCCTCGATTCAATTACAATTTCGATTCTAAGGTCACGGTTCGATTCGATTCTCAATTTTTACTTTTTTTTTAAAAGCACAGGTTGCTATGCCATTTTTAGATTAGACTTGTACGTAATATAATATCTGACCTTTCTTTGCAATGTACCACATTACATTGTCAAATTTAAAACATTTATTAACAACATAATGTAACAATAACATATCTTCAGTCAATTGGAAACTTGACAATTTGTCAATAAAGTAAAAAGAAAAAAAAGTTTACCGACAATCCTGAGGGCAGACGCTTTGCACCACACGGAGTTTGGTGTTTGAAGACCCCAACGTTGTCTTCCAGGCAGCGCTGCCTGGAAGGCACTAGGATTAGGCAATGGTTATGGTTGAAGGCTTAGTTGGGGGCTTAAAACACCATTGAGCCAGCACAGCAGCTGAGCAGACCAATAGCAAAGAGGGCGACTCGGCAGTCCGCTAACTTGTTGCTCTCTCTAATATAACCAATATAACCTGCTGTGTTTAGGCTACAAAACGTGCATGCAGGCTGAAATTCAACCGTGCGGTTTTGTTGGGATAAAGCTATAAGCAGAAGGAATATCCGCTAGCTGCTAGGCTAATGTGCAATGGTAAACACACAGAATATAGTACACGCACATAGCAGAGCTTGCAAACTCTGGCTTTTTTGTCGACAACGAGAACGTCAACATAACTCACTTCAGTGAAAGAGGAGGGGGCTCAAGTTCTGTCGATGGGTCTCCAGCATCAGAAGGTTGACTGACTCGCAGCACTTCAACACGTGTTTTCTTCCGCTTGACAAGCCGACCAGCTGATGTGATCAAGAGTGGAGACATAGGGACGGCTCCATAAACTGCTTTCATTGGGGTAATATTAATATTTAAACACCTGTGTTTAGGATTCCAAAATATCTATAACATTGGCGACTCCTAGTGGTGACAATGCACCACTAGCGCTACACCCACACAGTTATCACCAGGATTGTATACTTTTTTTTACAAACATAAACATGTGCCATCATAATAATTTGAAAGATGGGAGAATCAGATAAGAATTTGACACTTTAAAATCCACTCAGGCAATCAAGTACAAATAAACAACTTGTGAAAAATGTCACATGTTCACACAGTCCATTGATTGTGTTGGGACTGTTTATCTGGAGCACTAAACTATTTGCTCCGTGTACGGTAATGTTGTGAAATCCCGGGAACTGGAAGCTATTTTGTTTTGAGTGGAATCAGGAAGTCATTAACAAATATATGTATTACTATAAAGTCATAATGGCAGGCATGCTGATACAGATACATCAGCCTGCCAGAATGGAGGCCATTGGTCGATAACACCTCCTCAAAGTGTCTTCCTGGAAAGTGCTGTGGCCTATAATGAAACTTGCGAACAGACGGAGAGAGGCATACAGCAGGAGGGTGTAACACCAGCCGACCTCACCCCTGTGGTGGAAATCCCATTATCATTAAGAGTCCGAGGAAATGTGAAGGAGGCTTTGTGCTGCTGACCAAGCTGGAATAAGTGTATTAACCGGCAGTTTCTCAGCTGTCAGGGGTCTCGGTTTTGGGCCCCTGTTAATGTAATGTTAATAAAAACAAAATAGTGGGCTGTGGGACCCCTGAGAGCAGCCTTCATGTGTCTCCCGTACTCCTACAAACCAAGGTGGCACACTGTAATATATGGTGCACCTGCCTGCATCAGCAGAAAGCACATGGTAAAATGAACAGTTATGGTTGTGCTGCTGGGGTTATTGCACTTGGTTTATTTAATGATGCTATCAATGGATGGGTGAACAGAGGTGCATAGTGGGATGGATCACAAAGACTTGGTCCCTGTCCAGACACTACGAAGACTCACTCACACACCGAGTGCACATGTTCGCAGACATAATAAACACTGACAGTCTCATCTCTTTTCCTCTCTGTCTCTCATTAACACACAAATACACAGCTGTTGGCTGTTTTTCAATAAACTGCATATGTGTTGTGTGCAATTTATTAGCCAGCTGTTCAATTCCCAGCTGCAGAGACTACTCCATGTGCTGTGGATGCTTAAACACACACACACACACACACACACACACACACTAAGAGTAGATACATAGCTGAGAATTGTAGGTTTGTGCCCTGCAGATTACAAGCCACAGCGAGAGGCCAGGGGAGGTTTCTGACACCGTTAACAGTCTAAAGTTAATCAATTAGCAGACAACTGACTGAGCTGGAGGCCAGGAGTGAACTGCCATTAAACCCAGGGAAACAGACAGACAGGTACATTGGTAGACCGCTAAAGAGGGCAGTAACTATTGGCAAGCATTGCTGCATTGTCAAGGTGGCAGGAATACTATTGGATTGTGTGTGTATTGAGTTTGTTCTTGTACATGCCTGTCTTTCTGTTTGGTCCTGTTTGAATTCACCCTCCTTGCATGTGCGTGTGGTGCAAGAGGGTGAACGTGCATTCGTGCTAAGCATGCATTTTAAACAAGCAGGCCGGATGATCCATATTGTCAGGGTCAGGGCTATCTGGACTTGGCTAACCTCAACCTCTTAACACCCAACATCTGCTTGGGTCAGACTGCCAGCCTGAATGCTAGTGTTCATGGTCTAGCTAACTACTGGCAGGAGACAAGGGTTTGTGTGTGTATCCAAGCAAGTCCAGCGCTAGCTCTCTGAAACACTCCATTTCCTTTAAGATCTCGAGTTGCCTTGGGCAGACATGCTGTGAAGATTTTGGTTCCACAACATTATGTATTGATCAGCCCATGACTTAACAGGTTTTTTTTATCCACAATTGGGGTTTCTGTGTTGACAGCCTTCTTTGATCACAGTATGATAATGTGCTGTCATTCTTTTGAACTTTCTCAGTGCACTACTTGTTAGATTAGCTTGTCCTTGCATTGTATGGACTGTGAACAGTAATACTCAAGATGAATCACTTAGTATTTGTTACACTTATGTAATAAAGAAAATTATATCCTGCATATGAACTTTACATCCCGTATGTTTTGTCATACATTCTACAATGCCCTCACTCTCTTTCTTTTCTCGTGTTATTTTTCTCTCTCCAGGAGACTATGTGGTGCTGACCGTCTTTTTTGACCTGAGCAGGAGAATGGGCTACTTCACCATTCAGACCTACATCCCATGCACCCTTATTGTTGTCCTCTCCTGGGTCTCATTCTGGATCAACAAGGATGCAGTACCTGCCAGGACATCATTAGGTAAGAAGGAAAAAAGAAAAGTTAAAGTTATTTCTGCCGCTAGATTTTGACCATATGATGTATATGCTGAAATCAGTTTAAAAAAGTAAGGTCAGTTTGCACAAATAATAAGAAAAATTAAAACATATATTTTACATTTAATTTCTTTTAGACCCCTTCTCCATCTCTGTGACTGCTCTTAAAGCCTTGACAGAGCCTTTTCTCTAGTTCATTTTATAATCAGTCGACCTAGTCCAAACACACATATTACATACCATTACACCAGTGAGGTTCATTAGCCATCCTGGCCTTAATTACTCTCTGCTGTGAAACACATCAAGAACCCTGTGGTGGTGACACACCACCGCAAACTGAAAAGCAGTCGGCTTAAGCTTCCTCTTTCCTGCCGTTCTCTCCTTTCCTTTTGTCTTCTCCTTCACCATTCTTCCTCCTCTTTTCCCCTCTTATACAGGGCAGCTGCTTAGGAATCTAGTCCATCTTGATTAGAAGAGCCTATGCTGGCACATATGTTTTCATGCATGCCTTAATGAGGCATTAATTATGCAATACAGCAGGGAAGATGCAGAGATGCAGCCTCAGCACGATAATAATGCAGGTGGCCTCTTCACTGAATGCAATGAGTGGACACAGAAGGAAAAGAGGGCAAGAGTAAAGATTTCAAGGGAATTTGTCAGCTTTTGAACCTGCCCTTGGCGTCCAGTGGACATCCTCAGAAGTTGCAGTTTTGTACACATTGCTTAGTCAGCTTTACTTTTGGCCCCTTAAGGCTCTAAATCCTGACCTCAAGTCAATGTGATGTGATCATTAACGAGCATAAATGAATGTAAAACAATCCCTGCAGGCAGAAACCCTCATTCTACCTCACTATCATCGTTAATGTGTCCATCATTAATCTCTCTAAAAACAGGTAGTTTTGTTTTTCTCCTGCTTATGCAGCTCCAGACATGAATTTCAGTCGAAATAATAACACTATAAATTCCCTGCTAAAATTGTACTAAGAGTCAAACATCTTAATTTCCTTTGAAAGATGATGCGGGAGGTACAGGAAGCCAGGTGGTTAGGATGCGGATTAATGTAGATGACATCATTCTTAATCCTTCAATGCCATCCAGAAATATATCAATTCACTCGCTATACTGCAATGTTAATCTTGACGCAGACTGATGCCTTTCAGTTCATTTTAAATTTAGACATAAATCATCTTCCATGCACAATATAGACAAGTCCTCTTAAGTATGGTCTATTTAAAGGAAGGAGGCGGTCTTGGTACTTGCTTGTTTGTTGGTGTTAAGTGGTTGTCATGATGCTGTTGGTAATCTGTTGTAGCAGTGTACTTAATATGTAGTGTACTTATAAACACATTTCTTCATCATGTGGCATCACCCCGCCTCAATCTACATTATCATTGGAGACAGACAGAGCAAGTAACAGGGGAGAAGGTTACCAGATGGTGGATAAAGACATGTTTAATGTCAGTGTGGTGGTCAATGGCAGCTAAACTTGTGAACCAGTAAAGTATGTGGTTTAAAGGGACAGTAAAGCAGCTGCTCACTCCATCCTCATGAGCATCTAACTGCAAGAGCATGCAATTAAACAGCCAACATTAATCCTCTTAATCCCCTCTCTCTCTCTCTCTCTCTCTCTCTCTCTCTCTCTCTCTCTCTCTCTCTCTCTCTCTCTATATATATATATATATATATATAAAATTCATAATTTCTGTTTTGTTGTTAAAACCTAAATTTCTGTTGTCACAGTTTTGTAAGTTATTGTTGAACTAAATTAACTGGGACATTTATAAAATAAAACGATTAAAAATATAAAAACATAAAAAACATCTGTCACACCTTCCATCATATGGAGCTTCAGATATGAATAATAATTACACTAATACTCCACTGATTTTTTTTCTTCTTCTAGGTAATACTGGCATACTGTATATTGTTAAATAAAAAATTGACATCCTACACTGACACATTTTGGAGCACGTGTTCCTTAGTTGAAAAATGTATGAGCACATATGAATTTAAAAAAATATATCTATTTAACACACTGAAAAACTGGTGAACAATCTGTAAAAAATTACTAAAACATCCACTCCAAGTTTAAATCTCCATTAGGACGTCAGCTTGTTTCAGCGTTCCTCCAACTGTGAAACTATTTTGGGGAAAATTATCATATTAGTTACAAATGCAATAATTTTGTATTCATTCTTCTTTAAGCACCTATAAGCCGTGAGAATCATGCACATCACATTCCACTTCATGACAGATTTAGGAACACATTAAGTACAGACAGATGCTCGTATTATTGTTATACCTAACATTGTGTTGCCTTTTTTAACATTATGTACAATATGGCAAGTTACTGTTAACAACAGATGTAAGAAAGGCAACGCAACATTTTGATGTTGGAGATTACTACTACAATATAAAAAAAAAAAATATTTCAGAGCATTTTGTTTAGCTGACATAGTAATGCAGAATGTGAAAATGGCACCTACAATTGAGCTCTATGCGGAAGTGAGTCTGGCAGTGTGGCAGTTGTCTTGATTTCGAGCCGATCTAATTTTCTCTTTTCTTTCCCATCTCGCACCAGGCATCACCACTGTGCTGACCATGACCACGCTGAGTACTATTGCTAGAAAATCCCTTCCAAAAGTTTCCTATGTGACCGCCATGGACCTGTTTGTGTCTGTCTGCTTTATCTTCGTCTTCGCCGCACTCATAGAGTATGGCACGCTGCACTACTTTGTCAGCAACAGGAAGCCTAGCGCCAAAAAGGACAAGAAGAAGAAAAACCCGGTGAGCATCTCTCTAACTGAAGTGATGTTTGTGTTTAGATTACGTTTTCTTGGGGTTTCAGAGTCTGACCAAGAAAGGTTGCCCAATTGTACCTAGTAGCTACAAACATTATTTTAATTGATGTACTATATCTTTGTGTAATATCTTGATGTAATATATTTACAGTGTTTACAGTATCCTTTATTTAGGTGAAATGTCAAGCTCTCTGTCCCTCCCCCACTGTATTACGGTACAGGGATTAAGTCTTAGAAAAAAGCTATACACTGCTTCCTAAGGGAGCATCTTCCCAGGGGCCACCACACAAATTACTCAATGAGCGAGGCATGCAGCTCAAACGTTTTCATAATCCGTCACATATCTGTTACAGTTGTAATTGTCACATAACAGGAAAGTTGGAGTCATGTGGGCCTTAAATCCCTCAAGAGATCATGGCAGCTCGGTTAAAGGGCTACTCTCACCATATATATATGAGCACTTAAAGAGCTGAGAACGTTTACCCTTGACAGCAAGACAAGCACATCTCCATAATCAGCTAAATTTGGCTTATGGTTCTAGAAATGAAGATTTTGCATGGCAATTTGTTCAAATCTACTACTTGAAGTCTGCTTGGTAAAAAAAAAAGTTAGTTTTTTTGCTTTTTTATAACTGGACAAAGTTGCAATACTTTTGAAAGGGTTGTAGGTAACTGAAATCCATCTTTGAAGTCATGGCATTTTTTAGGGAATTGGACTTGAAGGATATTAAATCTTAAACCTTTAACTATACTGTGCTTGGGTGAACAGGAGTATTGAACTGGAACGTGGGGCGCTCTAGTTTCAGCCTCTGTAACTAAGGTTTTGCACATGGTCTAGCTGTCTCGTGGACGAATAAATGACTGATGAAGTGGAAGGTGTAATGCCAGTTTGCCATCTCAGAGGGGCTTTTCTAGGTTCTCTGCATGAATTCCCGAGATGTGGGAAGGAGAAAGTGGGCAAGAAAAGGAGATATTTGATGAAGTTCTTTTGATGTTCCTGAATTGTTAAAAGGATGAAAAAAATTGGAAATCGAGGAAATATAAATCAAGAACTTCGAAAGTTTCTCTTACTATCTGTAAGATTATTGGGTACACGTGATCTTCTTAAAATGCAGAGGGATTTATGATTATCAGATGTCCTATCAGTTGATTTTGTTTCTTTTAAGTTTAACGACATACATTACAACGTTTGTTGATTGCCACATACTGGAACTGATAACAATGCTTAATGAAGTGCTGTGTAAGACAAATGCTTCCATCTTAATGTGAAAATGTAATGATGTCACACTCACAGGGAGTATTTGAACTCTGCATTATGGATAGTGTTTACTTAATCTCTCCAGTTTTGCATTTGTAATATTTTCTAAGGTGATGCTGGTGTAAGAATCATGTGAGATACATATATCCCAACATGCATCTTCCCTGTGTCTGTTTGTAACATGTATGTCTCTCTACAGTATATTTATTCTCTTTCCATTTTGAGTTACAAAATAGAGTAATTGTAAATTTCACAAATTATCTTGTGTTTATTTATTTTTTCTATTGATGTTTTTTGTTCTCTGTTTACATGTGTTCTATGTTTTTTTTTTGTTACTCTCTTTCAATTCCACATATTCTTTGTTTCCTGTCTGGACAAAAGCTCCTCCGGCTCTTTTCCTCAAAGGTATATTGCCTGTGTCTGACTGCATGTGTCTGCTGCATTTTGGCTCTTTGAGCCCTCAGCACCTCACTGCTTTTCTGTCTGTTCTCAAGCAGATACGCTTCTCTCTATCCCCTCTTTATCTACCTGCATTCTTACTGTACTCCCCATCAGTTACTAAATAGGTATCAGAGATAATATTAAAAGGGGCGCTCTGCAGTGCACAGTGCGAAGGCAGCCAGCCAGACGTATTTATGCAGTTTTCTAAAATTAAAATAAGCATCCCACACATCCCGTGTCCAGAGGAATGTAATAGTCCAGGCCCAGCGTGGACTCATTCTGGCTCCCTCTGTCCTGTTTCACTCTTTGTTGTTGTTGTAACCACAGTGAATTAGCAGCCGCTGCAACAGCTTCCTGTTCTTTCCCTTCTCCTGCCAGTAAATCTATACCTGCGTGTTTGCTGGGCTTCTCAACCTGACGCTTCCTACAGAGTCAGCAGAGCCTTAACAGACTGAAACAGACAACCCCTGCACTGTGATGAGTATAATTAGAGTTGGAGGTCCAATCAGAAGATTAACACATGTTAATCTTTAAACACCCAAAAAGCATCCAGAGTGGGTGGGAGCTAGCAAAGGTCTAAATTTAAACTAACACACAAGTCAAGACATGATAATCTGCTTTTCCATATAGTGGTCCACATCAATATTTAACTGGGAGGACTATTTTTAGGGTCAGATCTGTTAGATTTTCAGGTAAGACGTGAGTCTAAATGTACTGCTGAAAAATTCACCTTTATTTTAACACTCCTATTCAACTTAAGACAGATAGCCAAGGGATCCTCCAGAAATGTTTCCACCTTTTGTCTTCTCTGAGAGGTTGTCTACTTTCAGCCAGTTAAAGTTGCCAATGCCACTGTGTTGTTTCTTTGTTGTTTTTTTATTTATTTTTGCTAACACTGACACAGCACAGCCCAGCTTGACCAGGCCATGCGGCAGGATGCTGTTAATGCTCCTTCTGCTTGAGCTTCCACTGCGCTTCCTCCAGTGCAACCGATCCCCTTTGAGAACTGAGTCATAACCTCTTCTGCTAATCCCCTCATTACATCAACATGCTGTCCGTTAAGGACAAAAATCCTGAAACTAACCAGTATGTTGTTTTGTTTGTGGTTATGTATCGTTATCAAAGGGACTGCAGGTTTGTGCACTAGTGCTGGGCAAGATGAGTAGTTGTAGGGAATGAACAGTTCAATCAAGTTTAAGTATTTTAAGCTTGTTTGAGAATGCATGCTTACAGCAGATAATAGTACTGTGTGTTCCAACCCGTTCTCACTCCCAACTCGTAAAATACGGACGCTTGGGCAGTGTCTCTCAGCAACACAAAAAGCACCCTTCAGCATGTGTATGGAACGCACCGGGCAGGGCAGCAGCTCCGCATCGCTTTAAGATGACATAGTATTAAGAGTAGCAGTAGCGAGTAGTATGAAAGGCCGAAATTCCATGTAGGGAGGCTGGTTGGCGTGGTACATGGGTCAAACAACACAGTACTTTCACCTCGCAGCAAGCATGCCTAAATGGGGCCTAAAACAACCATCAAAAAAGTATTTAATGTTTTGTGATGTTTGTTGCAATTAAAAAACAACAGATTAACACAGAACATAAATATATGCTGTAAAACACAATTTGCAGTGCTAGTACAGTCATTTATAGAATACTGTTTAATGTTAAAAAGACAGTACACATAAACACAGACAACACATAAAGAATAAGCTAAATGACAGTTACTGGCACTTTCTTGAGGGAAAGTGGTGATGGGAAATTCTTAGAAGTATGCTCGACTTACTCTGTCTTTTTTAAATGATGAGTTTGACAACCTAGTTCAGTGTTTCTCAAATGGGGGTATGCGTATCCCTAGAGTTACTTTGGAGTAGGTACTAAGATTTTTTTTAAATGTTAATTTAAAAAGTACTAGTGATGCTTAATTCCTAAAATAATTATACACTATAGTAATGAATTAATTTAGTGATTCTTAATATTTTAAATGTACTGTAGCTTTCAACAGTTTTTCAGTTAAAATATTGTTGTTGTAGTAAATCCGAAAAAGCTTTTTTTCCTACCCAAAATGTTTTGTGCTGGTCAGGGGGTACTTGGATGAAAACATATTTCAAAGGGGGGTACATTATTGAAAAAAGTTTGAGAACCACTGCCCTAGTTTATCAGCAAGGTCAAGGAATCTCTGCCAAAGGGGGGGAAACATTTAATCTGCCAAACAGCTGGAATTCCAATTTGTGCAAAGGTGGCATGGTATTTCAAGATAAAACCTGATGAAAACTGTAATTGTCTCCCTTTAGAATGAGAGCACCACAAAACTCACTGATGTCACTGTCCTATTTTAGCAATCATTTATCATAAAAAGGCATGTGCCCTTCAGTGGTGAGCACAGTTTGAAAAGGAGGATTATTTTAACCCATTTAGTGACCAAAAGAGTGGTCTGGAGAAATATTGAGCTGTGTGCACATGCTCCTCCCTAAGCTTAGCTTTATGATGCTTATGATGCATCAAAAAGCTAAGCCAGTTACATATTTTATACACAACGTATCTTATACATGCATTTCAGAAGAACTGCTTAAAACATCGATACAGGTCCAAATAATGGAACTGGAACTAAAAACATTTTAAAAAACTGCTCAGAAAAAAAAACGACACACAGTCATCTGTTTGCTATTGTGTTTTAACTGCATTTTTTAATGTTGTGCAGCACCAGTAGCCTAATCAGAATAAAAAATGCAGAGTCATTGCCCAGCACTAGCTCTTATATAGCTGTAAATAAAAATGGACTACTGTACTAAAAATATTATGACTGATTCAACCGCAAAGGTGTAATTTGCATCATGGGTTCCACGGGAACAGACCCTTTGTCACTATAAGCCTCACTAATTACAACCACGGGTGGTAGTTATAGTTAAATTTGTATCTTCTTCTGACATTAAAGGGACCATTGGCAAGTCGAAGGTGCAAACTACATTTTGTTGACTAATGACAGAAAGAAGTGGGAGACAGGAAATGGCAGCTCAAATTAGGTCCCCTGTTATGTCAGTGAGGTCTTTATTATGGCACTCTGAGGCTCTGATGGCTAACTGTGTCATTTTGTCCTGTTAAAAGCAGACACCCACGGTAGACATCCGTCCACGCTCGGCCACAGCCATTCAGATGAACAACGCCACGCACATGCAGGAGCGAGACGAAGAGTACGGCTATGAGTGTCTGGACGGGAAGGACTGCACCAGCTTCTTCTGCTGTTTCGAAGACTGCCGCTCCGGTGCCTGGCGGCACGGCAGGTTGCACATTCGCGTTGCCAAGATAGACTCGTATGCACGCATCTTCTTCCCCACTGCATTTGGTCTTTTCAACCTGGTCTACTGGGTCTCCTATCTCTATCTCTAGGCCTGGGTGTGTACCCAGCCTTATCATACAGTTCATTACATTCTACATATGCTCTGTGCCAGCAAGGGACATTTTAAAGGAGGCGACCCACTGAAATACCCACTGATTTGATTTAATACATTTCCTTTAATTCCTTCATTTTAATCTCTTTGAATTTGAGTCAATTTATTTGATAACTTTGACAGACATTGCAAATGTTGTAGCATTACATTGAACTGGTATGAGGAGATTTGTAGATGTGTTGTGAAAACATTGATTGTGTGAGAAAGTTTTGTTTTCATGATTCGATTTTGTACTTTTTATTTGGAATTTCTTCTTTATGTCTTCTTAATGGAATTTTTAATTTAATTGCTGTATTTTCAGACTAATGCATTAATTGCATAGACTGCAATTTAAATAAATACCAATTCAGATCACAGCAAACACCTATCAGAGAAATCTAAATAACATTACAGTATGTCTTATCTTTTAATTTTATTTTTCACTTAACATACTAAAACACACAATCTAAAGCACTTTAATAGAGCTATGTTAGACAGTGACGCTAATTTATTTTTAATTTATTTAGCTTTAGTGTTGGCACAATTAAATATTGCATTTTTCATGTGTGGTCAGAGAGAGATGATGCTGTTTATGGACAATGCTTAACTGTACAGACACTGTATATATTTTACTATTACATAGTGGTTTACATTTATTGCATGCACCTTTCAGGCCAAAAATCAACATCTTTTATGGTCTTCTATTGTTGGCTATGGAAAAATAAAAAAATGAGCACTGTTGATTATCGTTCAAGATTTAATTATACTGTTTTCTAGGAAAATTGGTAAAATTAATAAATAAAAATGTGCCCGGTTTATCCTTTTAAAGCAGCACTGCAGAACTTTTGATATCATTGTGATTTGGCGCCCCTACAGTTTCAGAGTGTAATTCATTTATACACCACTGTTGTAAATATGGACAGCTGTACAAGTGCATTTGTTATGATTACTTATGATCAAAAACTAGCGAGTGGACAACTTTGCTACCACATCCAAACATCAAGCAAGTGCAACAACACAAGACATAGTAAGCCAGCTAAAATGACTTACTAGTCCAACAGCAAGATGGCCAGCTCGCGGTCTGTCTTGCAGCCTTTTATTTTGCAAAGCTCTCGCCAACGACTTAAAGCCCATCTGAGTTGTCCACCGGCAGCTCTGTCACTCTCTCCTTTTCTCTTCTTAGCTTCCTCTGTGTCCTCTTCAGCGCCTAGCCTGCTATGATGTCCAGCTCCAGTTCTGGCACAACACCGCCGCCGTCACCACCAGCATTCATTTCGCCCCCGCCCTGGCCCTGCTAACTTTCTCCTCCCTGTGGTCCATAGCTCCTGTGCTAGCGGTGTAAACATCAACAACCCCTCAGTGCTCCTAGCTCCCAGTCCAGCACGGCTAACTGAGCTAACTAGTAGATGGCAGCTATACAGTTAGCAGCAGTTAGCATTTAGCCTTACTTTAGCAACAAGTAAAGCTTTTTGTCCATCAGGAAATTCCGTAGATCATTGAGTCGAGGCAGAGCAGCCGGAGGACATCAAAGGGCAAACCAGAAAACATTTTCTCCCTAAAATATTATCTAGTTTTAACTATACTAGTGGTAGCGCCGTAAAGCGTTACAGCAATTTTCCTGGGAGATGGTACCCGCCCAGCAAAGTTACATGCTAGAACAGGCGTTTGGGGTGCAGAGTGGGAATGACATAGCATTTGAAACTGTTATTTTATGGTTAAAAGTGGCATGTTGCTGTAAGTTGAGAAATCGTCTGTGCATACAGGTTGGAGGATCAGACCAGAATTTCAGGCCAGACAACTGGTTTAATAATTATTCTCTCAGCTATTAGCTTACAGTATAGACAACACTGACCTCTCATCCTCTCCTACATTTACTGTTAAAAGCATGCATTAACATAATGACACACTGCTGTTGTATTTTGGTTATGTAAGCTTTTACAAGAGAAACTGTACTAAAACTATTTAGGTTTTCTTATTAAAATGAATAACGTTTTGCCCTTAAGTATAAATGCAACTGCGTAACCAGCGGGTGAGTTTCAAATTCAAACTAATCTACACTTTAATGTGAATGTCAATACAGACAGCTGTTGGGAATTTAGACATCCCTGCAGTGGGACAGGGTTCATTTAATGTGTCATCCTTCTAAGATGAGCAATAAAAAAAACTAAACTGAAACTAAAGAAATATGAATTGATATCAAATAAACTTAAGAGTTTCATTGAATTAAAAAGAAGCATCTGCTTGTGTCGAAAAGAGATGTTTAAGCCTTATTATCAAGCATCTCGCTTTCTGTCTCTTTGAGAAGAAACACATTGAGAATGTACATGTAAATTATTACATAGTGAGGGAGCTGATTCACTGGCTGGGCCTAATTTCATTACTTTTTGACTTTTGTTTCCCATTAAAATTAGCTTTGAATGCCTTGATGTTGTGTGAAGAGAGCTGAGAACACTGAATTGTAAATGCTGGGTATGACAACATGTAACACATGATTTACAACCCTTTACAGAGTACAATTTTGATAGACACCAGTATGCAACAAATGGAGACAGTGCTTCAGTATGATTTGTAAACTCACAATGGGTGTAAATCACATTGTTTATGTACATCAATTATGAAGGGGAAAAAACACTAGTCAAGCCCTTGGGATTTTTGTAAAAGGGTATATATTTTGTAATTTCAGCATTGTTACAGTATATCACCATACAGTATATTAGACTTATTGTATTATGCTGGACTGACCATGTAGAATACTTGGGGGTAATGGGGTATTTATTTATTTAATCATCAATGGTATTTATTTATTTATTAAGAGAAAAAATATAATTTTATGTCCATGTAGCCCCGAAAAGAAACACAGATTGCTGTCATTTATATCAAAGATACATTTTTGTTCAATGTGTCAATGGAGCTTGAGCTTATTTATCTTGTGTTCTCTATGTTGTGATCAATGTACACTACTCTCACAAAGGCCTGTCAAAGTGTTATATCTGTTGAATTAATAAGTTACAACATTACCTGTTGTGCAGCTTCTGAGTAATAGACATGAATATTTTCAGGGGGGGGGAACACCAAAAAAACAGTTCCCAAGCCACCAGAAGAAGAACATTTGCTTGTCTAAGTAACTATTGATTATTTCCACATTTTCCACCTCTACAAGGGTCTTCATTGGTCTTGATATTTGCCATATTTAATAAAGCATCAGTGATGATACTAACATATGCATTTATCATATTATCTCATACTTCCTGAAGTTCTTTCCCTTTTGTATTTAATGGTGTTCCTGTTGTGTTGCGAAGCTTCAGTGTGCACATACTCTATCTTTCACATCTTTAGGAACATAGTGTGTCAATAGCAATGTAGACTGGTAATCATCAGTGTTCTGTAGTTTAAAGAAGTGTAAAAGAGTGATTACATCTTAAAAAAGTGCCAAACACACATGCAATAGAGAATATCAAACGATGATATCATTTGTGAATCCACTTTTACTGCCTTGAAGAAAAAAAACATACAGTATGCTAAAAATGGGTGTTTACTTGAAGGAAATTCTATACAGCGAAGGTTGGATACACTGATATTCCCTCAGACATTGTTATTGTTTTTTTGGTTTTTTTGGTTTTTTTGGTTTTTTCAGAACCAAAAGCATAAGGACAATTGTTCGATTGTACAGCAGACCAATACAAACAAATTACTGTATCAGGGTAAACAGCAAGACATTTCTGATTCAGACTATATCTGACTTTATCAGTAGACTGGGTTTGTAAATAACCGAGCATGTCTTGTGCTTGAACAATGGTGCAAAAAAACAATTTTCTTTTTTCCATGATGGCAAAAGCTTGTTTATTATTTGTATATAATTTTTTTGTGCACTCTACTGTAAATGCAGAGATATAAAGGTGTATGAGAGATACTGTTAATATTCAGTAGTGTGCATGTTGGATATGTTTTCAGAATTGGGACTAATTCAAGCATTGTTTCATCTAGTCTCAGTCCTTTGGTTGCACGGACATGGACTTTTTATTACACTGTACTTATTTTTGACAAAGTGATTTTATTTATTTTGGGACCCACAAATGAGGCATTTATGTGAACAGCACATGTAGATTTTTTCTATTGTTATGTATTTTGTCAAACTGCAGAAAACAAAATAATACACATTGGAATTACAGAGCTCAAAGGTTTCCAAGAACAAAATCAATTTCATATTGTCCTCATACATACATTGTTAGTTGTTTGCCATCTATGTATATTTGAGTATTGTATAAAAGGGACACTGATCAATGATGTTAGGGTCTGCATAATATACTATACATGTACTGGAAAAAATCCTTTTCATAAGGGAATTGCACATAGCTGTGGAATTTTACAATAAAATGGTTGCATTTATCAATGTGCATAGGTTCATCATTATTATGTATTATGTTACCATTGTAGTAGTAGTAGTAGTAGTTGTTGTTGTTGTTGTAATATTCCAGTGGTACTCTACAGTATATTGTTACAGATATGTGACATCATGCACAGACAAGAAAGTACCAAAAAAGGGTACAGGAGTACAGGAGTATTAGCAGCAAAATCTCCTTAAAGGAACACGCCGACTTATTGGGACTTTAGCTTATTCACCGTAACCCCCAGAGTTAGATAAGTCCATACATACCCTTCTCATCTCCGTGCGTGTTGTAACTCTGTCCGACAGTTCCACCGGTAGCTTAGCCTAGCACAGATCCTGAAGGTAATCGGTTCCAACTAGCCTACTGCTCCGAATAAGTGACAACATAACACCAACATGTTCCTATTTACATGTTGTGATTTGTATAGTCACAGCGTGTACAAATAGTTAAATTGCTGATCTGCTTGGGGCTTCTCAGGTGCTTTAAAGCATATCACTCCGCCCAAGTAGCAGAAGTAGCACTCCTTCGCCTTTCTGAGAATATAGTTCCCAGTTTATATACGGTTAGAAGATGGCTGTGTCTCATGTGACCTTGTTATTTGTACACGCTGTGACTATACAAATCACAACATGTAAATAGGAACATGTTGGTGTTATGTTGTCACTTATTGGGAGCAGTAGGCTAGTTGGAACCGATTACCTTCAGGATCTGTGCTAGGCTAAGCTACCAGTGGAACCGTCGGACAGAGTTACAACACGCACGGAGATGAGAAGGGTATGTATGGACTTGTCTAACTCTGGGGGTTACGGTGAATAAGTCCCAATAAGTCGGCGTGTTCCTTTAAAGTATCAGTGATTTATTACTGTATATGACATTATAAGATTACTGATGCATTAATATGTAGGCAGCATTTTACTGTTAATTTTATCCAGTCAGGTAAAACTAAATATGAAGCAATTAGAAGTCCTGGCATGGATACTAAGATTTACAAAAATAGCAGAATAGAGAGTTTACACCCACATTAGCTACATGACCCCTTGCAGACTTCATATTTGATCTTATTCCCAGGGAAAGAGTGGTTGACCAAGCTGTAATTAAAGTAGACTACGATAAAAACATTTATCCAATTTCATTGTCATTTGATAAACTGCCGAGGGGTCACTCTAATTCCATGTTACAAATTACAACTGACATGTTAGGACATTTTAATAGCTACGTCTGCAAATTAAATAGTAAGCGTTGATGGAAATCATGGTGGAAGCAAAACACATTTAATAGTCCCGCCCTTCTCTGTGTAATTTGGCCAAATTTACACTTCAGCATTTGCCGCTTTTCTTGATGAGCTGTCAAACATTGAAACTGCATGTTTTCTGAGGCTGAGGTAACCAGTATCCATACAGCCACCATTGGTTTTGAGGATGCAGATGGTGGATGTTATATGTGTTGGAATGACAATGTGTATTGCACCTACAATGTAATAATCAGACGTTTATATTTTTGTTTGCAACTTTTGAAGCATATTTGTAAACCATGTGTCACTGAGCAATTTGATATACAAATACACAAAGGTCATTTTAGTACTACCCTGATTTTAGGGAAACAGCTAAGGACATTCGTTTAGGCATGACTTAACTCTACCAGAAGCATGTTTTCATTTAATCTGACAGTTTTTCTGTATGAATAGCACTGCCTGTTCTAGTCCTGTCCTGTGACTCTCTTCCTTCCAGGAAAGTGCACTTGAAACAGAGCAGCAGTTGGCTGATGGACCCCTGTGCTGGCACCTCTCCCTCCACTGGGCAGTGTGGCAGCTGCAAAGGACAGCCAGTGAATCCCTCTGATTATTACACAACCATCTGCAATGTACCACAGCAGTACCGTCACAGCTAGCCCTTTCATCAGCTGAGGTACAGGCTCTTCAGCGAGTACAGAGCTGGGAGTGCAGAGAGTCCTGCATGAATAATGCACTCTGCACATGGCTCACTTTTTAGGACTTCACCCTTATGCTTTAATCACTGTGTGCAATGAGATATCCAGAATATGAATATACTGACTTATATTTGTTTAAATAAAATAACAGTCAACAGTAATACTGTCTACATATTGTTGAAAATTCTCAAGATGTTCCGCTTACAAAACAGTAAACAGTAAGATCAAAGTTTTTCTGAAAATACTGAAAAGTGAGCATGGTGACAATATGTTGTAGTCCGGCAATATTCTATATTTCAACAACATCACCAGTCCATGAAAAGAACAAAACTAACAATGAATTGATTCTTCTAACAAGTATGCCTGACATAGCTTTTTCGTCTGTGCCATAGTCCACTATAAAGCATTATATAACATAAATGAATTATATAACATCAATTAATAACTTGCAAACACTGTTTTTATGATTTCCAACTTCAATTTCCAAATTACAGAGGCACATAGCTTGAACCCAGCAACGCTGTGATCCTGCCAATTACTGTAGGCACTTAATTGCCGTTTCTGACAGTACATGTATTTAAAGAAGCATTCTCTCACACAGCATGTCAAACAGATTATAGCAAAGCAAGTAATAAACTATATGAGCACATACATGACAAGTAAGGGTGACGTGTTATTAACCTGCAGTGGATATACACAAGGCTCCATAAGGAGATCAGAGAGGCATCTCAGCCATCTGACAAAACATGGATGAATGGAACACTGACTCAAGAGGCATATGGGAAATTAAAAGAGGAGTTCAAGTAAAGGGACAAATACAGCTCAGTGGACCAACTGTCAATTAACATAATATGGTTTAGCTGTACGACGTTCCATTGAAAAATGTAGAGCCCCTTTAAAGTGCATTCTACAGAATCCCGGTCTTCACCATTGATTCCTTGACACCTCATCAAATAAACAGTATAGAAAATTTGATTTCTGTAATGCCTATGATACTGACTTCTCAATATCAAAGTCATGATACTGAAGATACCACTGTTACATCAATAAACCACGGACTTCATAAGGGATGACATTTAGTGACTTTTGAACAAGTTCGATCAATTATTCATATTCTAAAATGTCAGCCATAAAATAGTTTGACCTTTCACATTAATTTAGACTATGCCCCCGTGTTAACACTGAGGCTGGTAGGAGTATGCATCAATGTCTGTGTATGCAATTCCAGGTGATGTTTCCGCCCATGTTTGCATCATGTATTTAACTGTGCATGCATGTTTTTGCCTGGTTTTCTGCACCCCTCATTAACAACTTAAATGTAATATGCTTGGGCTCAGTAACAGTGTGAGCGGGGTAATGGAGGGATGGTTTCATAACTTCTTCCTTCAGGCAAGACAGTGTACAAACAGGGATTCATTACCAGGGTTTGCTGTCAAGATATTCCAATCCGCAAATCATCACAGGCAGATCCTAATGCAGATGAATAGGATCCTAAATGCACCAGTACTATTGCATACACACACACACACACACACACACAGACAATTTCTGAGACTAATGAAAGAAATAAAACAATTTTATTTATTTACTTCTAAAGTCTCGTATGTAAAAGTTTCTCCTTGAATACATGGAATTTAACCAACCACTGTAGATTAACTGTGCCACTGTAAAGTTCCACATCATAATATTGGTGTTTAATATCTCCAACTTCAAAAGACCAAAGAGGACAAACTGGTGGATTGAGGTTAAAGAAAAGACAAATAAGAAAAGTTTTTTTTTTTTTTTTGTTTGTTTTTTCACTTCGGTAATTAATAGAGACTGTAATGCCTGTAGAGACCTCTGACATTCATGCTTTCTAAATTCCCCCCCAGCTTTACTTCTTACAACTGCAACTGCCTGCAGTCTCCTCCATAACAGCACATATTTGGATGGGATTTCTAACAGTTTTCTGCAGTAATGGAAGAGGAATTTACCATTTTGGGCATATTCTAAGATGAACTATATTTACTATAAATTACATTGCAATGTATGCAATTACTTTGGTTTATAAACATATGGTTCAGGTAAAGTAAAACCCTCAATCCATAACTTTCTGACCATTTCAATAATAGCAAAGGTGGTAAAGCATTGTTTTTGTAGAAATTGTTATTGTTATAATGTCATCTAGGTGTTCTAAGTTCAAAGATAATCACTGTTGTGGTTCAAGGTTTGAAAAGCCCTTTATTTTTAGCTGCTAATTGAGCCTCTGGTGACTTAGAGTAAAGAAAAAAATGTAAATGCATTTGAGAGTAAGAATTACCATAGGCACTCGAGGTTTTTTCCCCCCATTTGCTAAACACAAATCTGACCGACCTAAAAAGTCTTATACGCTCTTCTTTTCAAAGTGAAATCTTAGATCTAACACAATTTGACATTCTTGAACAATGTATTTTTGTAGACAAGGTACATTTACCAGGAAGTGAAAGCACCATAAAGCACAGGCTTTATGGGCAAATGAAATTCAATGACCCTTGATGCTTAGAGCTGCGCACTCTAGGCTTCCCGTAGTCCTTCAGTAAAGTTAACCCTTGATTTTAATTTGACCTTTCTGGAGCTTTGGAAATGTGGTACATGTCTGGATGTGATTTCAAGATTTATGTTAATTTAGATCAAGGGGAAAAAAATAATATTATATAAAGTTCCATTGTGAAGTCCAGGGATAAACTGTAAAATATCACATGTGGGTTTGCAGAAGATGGACATTAAATCTTAGAGATTACTTTTCTTATCCTGTGTTGTTTCCTTTTACACTGATGTTGGTGTATATTTTAAGAGAGAGAAAATTCAATTACATTTTACTAAACTCAACTCCATACATGTTTGTACTACATCCGTTAAATGTAACACTAGTATATAAAAACATTGACATGAAAGACAAGTCATATGTTCTCTCAGGTCCAGAAATGGCATCAGCAAGTGTCTAATTTTTAAGCAGAACATTTACACTTTAGGCGCTAGTGAAAAACACCCAACAGCTAGGTCATGTACAGCCCACAGGATAAATCTTGGCCGAAACATGCCTAGCACTTGGTCAAACGTAAGCAGATCTTTCTTAGCAAATTTGACAGGCTCAGCAGAAACGACATCTGCTTACAGCAAACATTTTTTAAACTTCTTTTTAAAACTCTGGATCTGTTGTCGAGCTGAACTTGGCACCCCGCAGGCAGAAACAGAGGTGAGAACAAGGACTGTACTGCATCCTGAGCAGAAATCTACCCAAATCACACACCCTCTAAAGTTATCGCTCTTCTCATCCCTCCAAAGCGCAACTTTCAGCATCACACGTTTGCCAGCAGTCATAAGACTTTACCTCTTCCCAAACAGACTTATCAAAGTTGGAATGCATTAGATATTTTCTTCAACACACAGTATGGCCCATTAGTGCTGTTCTCCTAAATGTAAAAGCCTTCCCTACAGCAGACATATATCCGTATATGTATCGTCTCTCTATCCATTTTTACTCAACCTTTATTTGCTGTACCCTGATGATTTGTCATATCTGAAGTATGAGGTGGCGGGGAAGTTGTTAAGTTGTTACTTGGGCTGAAGTCTTCACCATCTCACATACAGTATGAAATAAGGTCGTATAAGGTCTCCTCTCTGTCAAGGAAGCCTCAGGTGTTGTCTCGACACAGGAAAACACTGGGGACCGGGAGGCAGGGAAACTTTTTATTCAGATTATACCATATAGATGAATTGTTGGCTGGCGCTGACCAACTTCAAATGGGATTTCCCGGTATTCATAAATGTTTATTTATATCACAGTGATAGCAGCAGCTCAGTGGCATGTGCAGGTTGGTTTGGGTTTCTTACATGCAGTCAATTCATGTCCTAACCCTAACTGCAAAACAGAAGGCAAGTTTAATTTTGATGGCAAGTGACTAAGGCTGCAGGATTTGAGGAAAATATCTGATTGTGATATTCGAAACCAATTGCAATTTCAATTGTGATTAACATTAATTAAATTGAGAGATACAAATGCAAGTGCTTCTTGTTGTTGTCCTCCTTAGTAACCTTAACTTGTTTTCAATAGAATACATTACCAATTTAGCTCACATTTAGTAAGATATTACATTAATTAATGATTTTCAAATATAATCATGCTATTCAAAAGTTGTGTTATATTTATTAATAGCAGCTGTACTGTGGGTGCTGTTAGCTTAGCAGACTAACAGGATGATTGACTGAACAGAACCAAAACCCAATTAATTGCTTTTAGGGTGTTGGGCATAAAATGTGCTTAAAAGCTTAACAGTCAGATATTCAGACTCATACTCACTATCCATCAGCTGTCAGTCATTAAAAAGTATTATACAATGCAAACAATCAAAATGATACAGAGCGGTGTTTCAGCAAAACCACCTTTGGCTGAATATTAAAGACACCATGAAGAGTTTCATTTTGTAGTTATGGACAATTATAATGTATTATTTGACTATGTTTCTCAGCGACAGTTGTCAGCATAGCCAGCTGAATTGACAGTTGCCTAAAAAATCTTTCACTTTTTTTCAGCTGCTTAAGACATAATTGCCTGAGTAAAATTGTGGCTTAAGATTTGAAAAGTGCACTCCTTTAAGTTGCAATTTCCGTCAGTATTAGTTAGCATTTGAGCTAGCATTTAATTTGGCACAAGAGGGTTCTGTGTTGAGTTCATTGACAGTACAAGACTTATGTCTAAATATTGTGATATCAACAAGGTGACTTGTATGCACATCAGATCTAATCAGAACAAGTAGCAAGATTCATTAGAAAATACATTGAAAATGCGTTAGACATTAAATAAGTTATACAGTGGCATTATGACCTACAACAGTCCTGTCAGAAGTCATTTATGCCTTTACTCATTTCAAAAGATTAGTAGCCTTGTACTTGGAAACTAAAAGTCATTCAAGTTATTTTGTAGTGAATAATCCCACTTTGCTACGAGCCCTCGCAGCCACATGGACCCTGTGCATCGACTCTGTTCCTTTTTAGCATGCTGGCCCTGCAGGGGGAGAAAGCTGCAGGTGTAAAGATGTTAAAAAAAATTTAATCTCTCACAGTAACTGACTTCTTCACTGTGACTAAATCTGTGAAATTAGAACACTTTGTTGCTTTGGGTTACTCTGCAGATAAGAGTACAGTCTGGCTGATGTTGATTAAAACAAGCCAAGAAAAGTTTAGAGACATTCCTTATTTAGAAACTACTTTGCATTCCCTGTATATATATAAAAAAGTTGTATGGCTATGATAAAAGATTTAAGAGTTGTCGCTGTGATTTCAAATTATCTATGCTTTACTTGCAGCGCAGACACATGTGGGGCAGCCACCTGTTCTAATGTTTCATTTCAACCTACTGTAGACTCTCTGGTCTTGCAGGTCTCCTTTTCCTGTGCCGCTGCATCATGGTTTTGTGTCATTACTATTTATGTCTTATTGATATTTATGAGTGATAAAATAAGACTTGAGTGAAACATAAGGCCCAGGACCATCGCACCAATGTTTGTTCAGCATTGAGCGACTATCAGACATAATCAAAGCCGGATAAGTAAAGACAATACCATTACCAGGCCCGTTTCACAGTTTGGTTTTGAGATGAACTGTGGCAATGAGCTTTGACAGTATTGCTGGAGCTTGCAGACAGGAGTGACATAATGTTATACACACACACACACACACACACACACACACACACACACACACACACACACACACACACACACACACACACACACACACACACACACACACACACACACACACACACACACACCCCTGCAACAAAACCATAACACTTTGTAAGTAGGATAAAAATTGTTGGAGAAAGTCAAATGTGCTGTGCTGTGACAGTAAGACATTTGAGAGCTGTTTACAGTATATATCCTACCACACACACACACACACACACACACACACACACACACACACACACACACACACACACACACACAGATTAAAAAACACACACAGATAATGGTGATAAGAGTTTTGTTCACAGATACAATAAGGAACAAGGTGCACTGTTCCTTTCCATTTTCATCCTCTAGGATGTATAGCTTAACAGCCAGTCTATAGAAAATGTAATGCTTGGATGGCTTGTCCATGAATGTTGTGAATTCTTAGAAACATCTCAACTTTCACCCAATTTAACAATCAAAATCACCAAGCAGGGTTGAAATATAGATAACTGTAAAATGATGCATAGCAAGCAAGTGTTCTGTATAGAAAGTAGGACTGACCAATGTTACACTCCAATTATGTTTTTCTTTTATAGCCCACTATCCTTAAAATAATGTCCATATTGGAAAAATCCCATACCTTACAATTTGCATCCAATGCCAACGTTGAAACCTCAATCTTTCCCTAATCTTAATGAAGTGTTCTAGTTCCCTGACCCTAACCATAGTTTATTTACCATGCACCAATTACCAATGCCGTAACCAAGTTTGCCTCGCACAGATATTGTGTTGACGAGAATTTAAAAAATGTTTGCAATTGTACATAAAAAAATAATGTAATAAATGTAATCCAGGGTTTTATTGAATCGTATTGATGTTCTTGTCGGGTGATAGGATTAGTTCTTATTCTTTGTTTTTCACACACACTTGCTGAGATGGTAAACATAAAACCTGATGTGTGAAATCCACAACCAACATGTGCAAAGTTTCCTGCTGCAACTTTAAAATAAGATGAAGGTAACGCATTTAGTATTCGACTCTTACTGATAAAGTTCTACCAAAGACTTACTCTTGCATTGCCAGACATATCTCCACAGCGCTGTGGAGATGTCTGGCCACTCAACACTCACATTTGGGATAGGAGAAAAAAAACTCTGGGTTGTTTGCATTTCTGTAAACCAATCACAATCGTCTTGGACGGCACTAAGCTACGGATGGTGGCTATGCAACATGGTCTTGAGAAGGAACTTGTTTTGGTAGAACATTTGAACCCCGCAAAAGAAAACACCACATACAATATTAAATGAAGTTAACTGTTCACCCAATACAGTAACGAGAGCTTTAAATTAGCTGGATACATGGTTAAACATAGTTTGCTCTTAGCAATGTATTGCTGTGTGTACTTCGTCCATTGCAATCCCCACAAATCAGTCCCAAAATATCCCAGTTAGAGAGTAAATGACGTAAACACATTATTTCTAAATCCTTACAATCATTCCCCGAAAGAACCAAGGAGCCCTGTCTTATTGCACAATCCAAATTTTCTTCAAAACTTGCCATTTTAAGCATGTAGCTTGCTAGCTCGAATGTAGTTGTGGTTTCCCTAAGCGAACAGACTTTGAGAACTGCAACACAAAGAGAGCAGAAAGTGAGGGGCATCCGGCGCGTCAGGCAATTATCCTGGAATTGTGCTTCCGTTGATCCAGACTGCCAAAGACTTGATATTCTTTCCAAAGCTTTGCAGAAGCAGTGGTGTATCAGAGCGGTGGACACATGTATTGACATGACACACAATCTAGCCCTTAAGGTTCACATTTCATCAGATGAGTTTTCAGCCATCTTGACAACAGATTTATTATTTCATTTATTTTTTTATTTTTAAGTCGCTACAATCCAGTGGCAAACATATGAGCCCTAATTCAGACTGAGTTTGATTCATTCTGCACATACTCATACTATCTGCAAATGCAGTGACAAAATCATATGGAGACCTTCCAAAACGCACAAATGCTAAATAAGCCTTTGAGCATATGTGAATATAAACACTGACATGTTGTAAAAGAAACGTGATGTGACGGGAGGGGCATGAAAGATATGTTTATATCCCACTGCATACACATCAACGAAACACCCACCCACCCACACACACACACACAGCTTGTTTTACAGTACCTTCAGCAGCTGTCTTTTCTAATCTATCAACTGAGTAAATGTCAGGTCTACGCTTGGCTTAGGCGATGGTCACACAAAGGGCTGTCAGGTTTTTCAAAGCACTATCACAATACTCGAAGTTTTGGTGTCTACAGTTTCACTTCATCAGGAATCTGTCAAATGGTGGGGAAAAACTATGTTATGGCACTAAAGTTAAAAACCAACAACACTTGTTTACATTGTTTAACCTCCCAAAATATGAATCAATGAGGACTGCATCGACTGTAGGCTAGTCTTGGTTCCAACTAATAGGAAGTCAGTGCAGTAAGAGCAACAACCCCACATAGCCTCAAAACACTATCATTGGGGAGCCATCCAGTGTGACATGGAGGACGATTTAAATGTGCTTTTTCCTGTATATGATATAGATATATACACTGAACATTTATATTAATTTTTTTTTAAAACATTACATTTGATTATGCCCCTGACACATTCAAGTTGCTATACATTTTAATTATTAAAGCAAACTTACCCTTCAGTGAGACAAATTATTTTGTTGATGTGCAGTGTGTATCTACATAATTGTTGTTGCTTGTGTTTATGCAAATCCACGGCTGTACTTCTAAATTTGTGTACATGCATTAGACGGCTGGTGGAGCACACTTTTCGACCACACTGCCCTTGACACTACCTCTCTTTATGCGCCCCTGCCCAGGCTTCCTGAGGCGATGTCTCTCCAACGTCAGACCTGTCTAGTCGAGAAAACTGGATCTCTCTCTCCCCACAGGGCTGAAGGCCCACGGTTGCGTGCCTTAGATATCTCCTCCACTGGCTGTCCACTCCCCCCCAGGTTCCAGTGACTCACCCAAGCAAACAGCTGAGTCATTCCCATAGGGGAATCAGAAACAAGACACAGGAACAAACATACTGCAAACGTTTTAAATATATTTGATAGATTTTGAATGTAGGGTTTGGACAGAAATGTATAGATATAGATGACAATCACTTCAAATTACATTTCTGAGAGGTTGAAATATTAACAGGACACTGGGAGAATGTTTCACCAGGCACAAAAACTGCTTCTATAGGTATGGGTCAGTGGGTAAGCCAGTTCCCTCCCCAGAAACTTTCTCTAGGGCCTCCTGGAAATTCCTGAGACATTCCCAGGTGAGATAAAGAATCCCTCCAGCCTGTTGTGGGTCTGCCCTCAGGGTTTGGTCCCAGTTGGATGTTCCGAGACTACCTCCACAGGGACCCATCCAGGAGGCATCCCGATCAGATGCCTGAACCACCTCAACTGCCTCCTTTCAATCCAATGGAGCAGCAGTTACTACTCCAAGCTCCTTACAGATGCCCAAGCCTCTTACCCTATGGAGGAAACTAATTTCAATCAGTCTTTTGCTGGTACCAGGTGTTATGACAATGGGGTGTTAAAGCAAAGATCAGTGGTGTATGAATGCAATGAATAATGTGATGTGCATGTTGTCAATGTTAACAAAAGAAGCAACGCAACAAAGGTAAACTCAGGTTGGTAAAGGGACCGACAACATTGGCCTCTGGGTAGGCGGGGGTCAGTAGCTTGGAAACACTGGCCAGTTGTTCCCAGTTACTTCGTTAGCACCTTGGCTCCACCCACACACGCACGCACACACGCACACGCACACGCACACACAATGTCCTTGCAAGAACAAGGATCTGTTCCATTACCAACCCAACAGTGCTCAGCCAGGGGCATAACCAACACGAGAAATGGAGAGAGTGCAGCTCCTAACCCTTTCATGAGGGAAATTGATTGGACAACTACCACTGCCGGCAATTCTGCACATATTGATATATATTCAATTCATACAGTACATTAGCTTAGACAAACATGCACACACTAACATATGACAATTCGTGGATTTGCTAATGAGCATCACATAGTGAATGATCAACCCTCTGCTTTTCTGTTCCATTAGGGACATCATCTATGCCTGCACAGTCCATATACCATGGATAAATGACACGCATACAGTACGGTTTGCGAAGCACTGATGCGTAACAAGAAGTATCATCAACGTGATGTTTAAATGTAGACTGGCATCTTCCGGGATTTTCCTGTCCTGCAATTTGGCCTGGCGGAGAGAGAGATGAAGGGGAAGGCATCTGGAACATTAGCTGCTTATATAACAGCGTGATAGTCTATTCCCTATCAAGCCTGCTTTGTTGTATAAGTGTTAGTATTTGTTATATGTGTATGTGCTTGTGTTTGATTCTGAAGTATGCCACATGGGGACATTTATTTTTTTTTTTTTTATAAACCAGATGATTATAACTTGCCTAACCTAAGAAAATTAAGGGTATCCACTAGGGGTGGTACGGTTCATGAAAAAACATCCGAACCGCTCGGTTCGCATGTCTCGGTTCGCATGTCTCGGTTCGCATGTGTCGGTTCGGAGCATGTGTGCATCGCACGGTTTGTCAGTACACTGTTAATGTGCACTAACCACTTACTGCCGTAGTGCCCACTTTCGACACCTATGTTAAAACACTTACTGGAAACGACCATAGACAGTATATAAATGACGAGGGGGATATGCGTGACCCACGCAACACGCTCATGTTGCAGCTGATTGGACGAACGCGTCACGTGGTTCTTGCTGCTCCCGAATTTCAAAACAGACTCTAATGCCGTCTCGTTCTGACTTCTCTTTACAAAAATATTTCACCGAAAAGTGTTTCTGAAAACATTTTAAGCGAGAAATAGGCCATACAGTTGCTGAATCTGTCTGTTTTGTTGATTGACAAAGGTCAGTTTAAAAGATATTTGTTAGATTTTGAGAGGCGCCGAGCCGACCGCTCTTCAGGTGGAGTGTGGAGTGCTGTAGGTCATGTCACATGCAAAAATGGTAAGTGGGAGAGATAAGGAAGGCTGCCCGGAGTTGGAGGATGTGCTAGCGTCGTATATAGTCTGGTGTGTGGGAACATTTTGGATTTCATGTTACCTATGATGACAGCGGAAATAAAACAATAAAACTAACGTAATATATATCATATTATGTATTATATATTATCAAGTATATTTCTGGAGTGTTAAAGATTAAAAGAAAAAATAACAAGAACCGTACAGAACCGAAAACCGTGACCCTAAAACCGTGATACGAACCGAACCATGGAGTTTGTGAACTGTACCACCCCTAGTATCCACAGTTTTGATGTCATTAAATTCCGCACAAATAAAATGTTTATGGGTGGAACAGTGGCTCAGTGGTAGCCTTGCCACCTCACAGCAAGAAGGTTTGCATCCCGGTATATGCTTTGGTTTTCTCTCAACAACACCACCAAGGTCAACAAGTCACTTGCGATGCTCCTCTCATTCAAGTAGCATTATCTTGAAGCCACTGTCACAGTCATGAGTGAAAAAACGTTGTCAGCTGTCTGATATAATCATTTATAAATATAAATTCCACAGTGGATGTTGGAATGAGCACAGCTATTGGATTCAAATGACTGTGAAATGTCTGTGTCAAGTCAGAGGATAAATCACAGGCACTGACAAAAGGTCAGGGGTTTAAGGTGTTTTTTATTTAATTATTTATCCTCAACCTAAAAATAAATCCACAGTCCTTGGGCATTGGATGGCCTTTAGGAGCATGCTCAGGAAAGCGGCATTGATTGATGAGATTCCTCCAGATGCAAATGTGAGTTTAATCAGATGTGCTTTCTTTCTTGATTTTTTCTCTCTCTTGTTATACTGTATGGCCGACATAGTGGCCCTAATAGTGTCAAAACGCATGACGTTCTCTTGAATGTTTAGAAGATCCAAGTGGGAAGAAATATAGAAATGGAAAATTATGACTGAAAAAAACTACAATTTATAGGTAGACCTGAGCTGCTTTGCACCTGGTCAACCTTTTAAAATGAGCCTGTAGATTGCCTGCCAGATGGAAATGCCAACTGTTATATTGAGGCTATTTAAACAGCGTAACATAACAAACATTACACAACTCTAAAAACAATCAGCTATGACTCAAGCATGACTTTTAATTGAATAGTATCAGTGCTCTACAGTTTGCCATATGCTGTTTGTTTCTGATGTGAAATAGAGTACAGACTGAAAAAGGCAGAGAAGTGTGCAAAAAGGGTTTGGGTTTTGTACTTTAAACTTTTTCAAATGGCTGCTCCCCCTCGCCCTGGACTATAATTAACTTTGTATGAGGTTGGATTAGATTAGACTGATTTAATAGTCCAACCCACTGAGATAGACAATAAAGTCAGTTAAACAATAAATGAAACAAAACCGTTTAACCCATCTCTATCAAGCACATTCTCCTCCTCCAATCAACAAGAATAACAAAAACAAATTCTGAGTGATGACAAAATACAGCCTGGAGGCAAGCATTAAAATGAAAAAACAGAAGAGAAGACAACTAAACTAAAAAAAGTTTGATGAAAACTGAATGAGCCAGCTGTTAAAGCATGTTTTGTCATGCACAACCAACAAGCATTACACTTCAGCTCATATTTGCATTGCTTAAATCAACTGAAATGAATAAAACAGGCAACATTATATAAGAGAGGATAACATAATTCTGCTGAAAGTCATAGAGAGTTGACTGAGCGTGCTTGCTCTTCCACCAACTCTGTTTACATTCATCTAAGTCCACATCCACACCTGGAAGCTGCCAGTAAAGCCAGATAGTTCTATCATTGATGAACAGCTCAGCTGGAGCAGTTAGGAGTTTTGTGCTTTACTCAAGGGCAAACAGTAGAGGGGAGAGTTTCATTTTAGCAAACCATATTTTATCAGGCAATCCATCATTTTGCAATGGCAAATATAACATTCACAAACTCAATTCTCTGACTTCACGTGAAACACTGACTTCACAAAACAACTTGTAAACAGTAGATACTCCAAGCTAATAACATAACCAAATGTTAAACTGTCCAGCAGCAGCAGCAATTAAGAGTGATAACAAAGGAAGTAACTCCCCATATGTTAGGAAGAAACATACTGCATTATATTTGTTGTTTAGCTTTTCTTTTCCATGTGGGGAAGGCTTAGGACTGAAGGTTTGCTTTGTGTTTATAGCAATAAAGCCTCATATTTGTACTGTTATTTCAAATTTCCTTCCTGGGAGCTGTGAAGTACAACCACCAAGTGTTTGCTGTTGCACCTCTACAGTGTCTGGTTAAATCCCTTGCTCAAAGGCACAACCATTTAAAGATAAAATTCACGTATATAATTTTGCTCGACACTGGAGGTGGTACAGCCTCAGAATAAATGTCCCTTCCAAACTGACTGGTTGACACGCGCAATTGAAAAGTGCATGCTTTGCAGTTTGCAGGTACATTTTGCCAACTTACAGTAGCAATTGTGTCAATAGATTTACTAAATTAATGACCCTTTTAAAAACTTAATTTAATGAAAAAAAGGAAACCTACAGTAGCAACAAATCAAGCCACTTTTTTGGCTGGCTATTAGCCCCCCATTAAACTTAGTGAATCTGCAGTCCAACTTCTCACTGTGGCTAGGGTTGAGCTGCGTTCAGAGAGAGAGGACAAATTAAATTGAACAGCAGCCAGACTAAAACAAAGAACATATACAGAGTATTGACTGCATGTGAAAACAGCACCATGCCATAAACACTGCTACACTAAGTAATGACTTGATCATTTGACTGTAAGCTTGTAAGTGAACATCACACACATTATACCTGACGCCAAACTGCCCCGTTTCAGACATAAGTAAGGCATCACTGTGGAATCAAGAATTTGTAATATTGCATTGGTTCTTTATCATATCTACTGCAAGCTTACTGCCTTCCCCAGAGCAAGGGGAATTATGCAAAACTCATTGAAATGTTACACTACTCTCCCTTTTATCTCTTCGCCTTTCCTTTTCCCCCCATGAGACTTTGTGGTAATGGTGTGCTTTGGACCCTTAGGTGCAGGCTGACAGAAACCACATTTTAATCTTCCCTGCATTGTATTCTCTTTTGTCACATCTACTTAAACTCTCTTGGGGAGTCTTAAGAAAGATATACTTTTCCTTTTAACATGTTTTACTCAAGCTGGCCTGATCCCCTTTGCAAAGCTACCATTTGGCCTACCAAAACAGCTTCTGTCCAGAAAATACTGCAAACTGCCTCTGTTTTACCAATGAATTTTGGGACATTTTTACCATTTACATAATTTTGAGCTTAATAGCTTTTATTTACACGTTAAATAAAACTGGGCCATCAAACAATAACCCTTTCCTTCCCACTAAATATGGAATACATCAGCATGGGAGAAGCAACCGTCTTAATTTCCTGTTTGCAGACCTTTATGAGCTGTACCACCTTCTAAATGAAATGGCTCTTGCAATTGTACAGTTACAGCTAGAAAACTGTACTGTATGGTAATAGAATAAAAAAGGTAGCAAAATATTTTAGTCACTTGAAATAAAGTGAAGCCTCTTATATGGTTTGTTAGCCAAGGTGAAAATCAAAAGCAACATAGCAAAGAAGACCATGTGAATTAGAGAGGCTGCCATTTAATTACCTTGAACGCCTTTCCATGCTAGCGTGTATTACATTGCTGTTTGTTGTCCAGATGTCTGTCAAAGCTCCACTTTACTTCTCTCTATTTGCCTGATTCATCTCTGATGTTGAGGAGTAGGACAGTGAAGTGGGAAGATGAAGGGGCTGGACTTTTATTTCTCACAGAACAATTCTGCTGACTCTACCGATGGAGGAAGTGTGATTAATGTTTTTTTTTTTTTTTTTTTTTAAAGCCAGTGATTAAACACTATTGCATCTGTTTATCCTCACAGCACCCCTCTCTGTGTGTTTCTTCTGTAACTCTACAAACGCTTCCACATATGCAAATACTAACACTGAAATTAAAAAGGAGACTGCTAAAAGATGTTTTCCTCCTCTGTAAGAAAAATAATCACCACTGGTGGCTCCATTAGTCTGTTTATACCAGGACACTGTCTCTCCCTACACTGAATAGCAATACGGCTACCTGTAATTTATTAGACATTGCTTTGTTGTTGCTGCGAATCATGGAAGTAGGTATTTAGCTTCTTGCCAGCTTAGTGTCTGAGTCTGAAACATAAACTCTCAAATATAAACAAGTACTTGCTCACCAATATTTTAAAAGGAAAATCCACTTATAAAAAGATGCCTAACAGCTTTCTCATCTTTACTAAAATGAAGATCATTAACCACAAGTTATTGTATCCAAGGCTGTCTCTATTATTCTAATACTGTGTATGATTTAAAAAACCTACAAACACAAGACTGAAACATGGCTAAACGTGGCATCTTATATGGCTACTAACCTCTTAAACCTGATTCACTTCCTTGTCACAGGCTGTTTTTCTTGTTAGGTTCAATTTCACCCCACTCTCTGGGGTTTCCTACAAAATGAAAGTAATCACAAACAGCAATATTGTAGTCCCTACCCCCCATATACCCTTGTCACCGAATCCCCTAGAAAGCCACCAACGCTTTGTTATCATGGTTTCATGAATTTGCTGGCAGCAAAGGTTGGGGATGTGAAGGGGCATTTGCCTCCAGCATTCACAGCCGCCCCTCTGGGAACAACATTCAGCATATCCAGAAGGCAGGCGATGGCTCGTATCTGAATACCAATACACCTCTTAGATCCCTGCTGCTACTTTGGCTCTTAAACCACCTTTGCTACAGCTCCTGGTAGGTAGCGGAGTGAATCATATCACTGCCTATGTTATTGCTGGAGGCAAAGGCATTTGGAAGAGACATGATAATTAGCCCAAGTCAACAGTTGTCTTGAAGTTGTCCTTACATTTTCCTGTTCCCATGACAACGTGTGAGAAAACTGTATAATCTATGGCCTTTCAACCTCGTTAAACCCCACCTCACATATTGGGGGTCATTAAAAGGCCAAGCATTGTTCAGAACAACAAACAAAAACATCCATGCAACACATAACTGAACAGAGATAATGCCATACAGGGCTTGACATTAACTTTTTGAGGCACTTGTCCTTTGGACAAGTACATTTACGTTTTACTTGTCTATGCACAAAAGTCACTTGTCTGGGTAAAGATTTATCATTTTGTAATGTGAAGGTTAGGTATATGGTGGTGGATCACTCTTTATGAGAACAAACAGCAGGATGGAGACGGATGACTTTCTCAAGCGGTACTTTACTGAACACCACTCACAACAACAACACTTCCTTGTTCGGACCTTCCACGTGACTGAACTAACCAATCAGAAGCGAGAACTTAGACTGAGGTAAACGTGAGGGAATCAGAGAGGCAGATTCAACAGAATATCCTGACTGTGTTAAATATGTAAACATGTAAATATGTAACTAATAATTGTGTAACATAAATATGTAAATGACTAACTGACTAAACATTGTAAATACATTTCTAGTAAATTAACTCAAATATAAATTATATTAAATTCTGAGCCTTACACCTTTCAAATATGAATTAACTCCACTTCTATTCCTTACAATTTTATTTTTTTTTTTTTTTTGCTAATGCAGAATTCGAACAAACCGTTGAAAGCATCCAAACACTATCAACATTAATAAAATTCAGTTGAAACAGTAGAAATAAACGTGTGCCAAGAATAGATTTCCCCTTCAACAAGAAAAAAGAATCTCCAGACTCCATAATATAAAGTAATACTTTGCACGCCAGTGTGCAGTGTACCAGAGGTAGTGGTGACTTGGTGTAAAAAATAAAACTGTCTGATCTTGATGCAGGCTTCAGTATGGACTGTGTGTCTGTCCAGGTGGGTAAATCATATTGGCAACATAACTGGAACACTCTTCATCTTCTGAATCTTCGGACCGACGCCTTGATTCCCAGGGGTTGAATCCTGGGCGGCGCTGCCTTTGGCTGCAGGTCCACCACCTCTCCACCACCAATCCAGCATCAAAGTCTGTTGGTGTTAACTTTTTTTTTCTCTACAATTTCACTTTCTACCCGGCAGAGGCTGATTTACCAAGGCATCCTTTAAAAGGTGTAGCTACTTTACAGTTGAATATTAGCTGATATTTAACTACGTACATATAACCGATACAAATGCTGCTAATGCTTGCTAGGTATACAGCTGCCGACGCTAGCTAGCTAATAAGGGTGTCACTGAAATTAAGTCACAATCTCGAATTTCAAATAAAAAAAATTGAATCGTCGATGTTGCCACGCCCCCATGTCACGTCCGGTCAGCTTGTCAAGCGGAAAAAAACGCACGTGTTGAAGTGCTGCAAGTCTACCTCCTCGACAGAACTTGAACCCCCTCCTCTTTCACTGAAGTCGCCGGTGTGGAAGTACTTTGGATTTCCAGTGAGTTATGTTGACAATGTTCGCGTTGACAAAAAAGCCACAGTTTGCAAACTCTGCTATGTGCGTGTACCATATTCTGTGTGTTTACCATTGCACATTAGCCTAGCAGCTAGCGGAGTTTTCCTCTGTTTATAGCTTAATCCCGACAAAACCGCACGGTTGAATTTCAGCATGCATGCACGTTTTGTAGCCTAAACAGAGCAGCTTATATTGGTTATAGGCAAGGCAAAGCAGCTTTATTTGTATAGCACATTTCAGCAACAGGGCAATTCAAAGTGCTTTACATAATATTAGAGAGAGCAACTAGTTAGCGGACTGCCGAGTCGCCCTCTCTTCTCTCTGTCTGCTAAGACTGCTTTGCTGGCTCGATGGTGTTTTAAGCCCCCAACCAAGCTTTCAAGGCAGCGCTGCGACCGTCGTCTTCAAGGCACCTAACCCTAACCATTGCCTAATCCTAGTGCCTTCCAGGCAGCGCTGCCTGGAAGACAATGTTGGGGGCTTAAAACACCAAACACCTGCCACGAAACACCTCAGTATTGTCGGCAAACTTTTTTTTTCTTTTTACTTTATTGACAAATTGTCAAGTTTCCAATTGACTGAAGATATGCATAGTAAGTTATTGTTACATTATATTGTTAATAAATGTTTTAAATTTGACAATGTAGTGTGGTCGAAAATGAGAATCGAATCGAACCATGACATGAGAATCGAAAATGTAATCGAATCGAGGATTTGGAGAATCGTGACACCCCTACTAGCTAACGTCACTTACTTGTCAGCTAAGGTGGGTTGCCCCCGGCAGACGCTGCAGAACATTACTCCTTCTTCATAACGCACCCAGTCGAATTCATTTCTCCAGCTGTTCACACATTTTCTTTCCCTTTTTAACTCACATGGTGCTGTTGTTGTAAGGTTAATTGTTCTTGGTGCTTTCCCTGGCACTTGGCCGGGCTGTGGAGCCTGAAGAAACATTACTCTCCACTCCAGTCTCCACCACTGTTCTTCTGAGGCAGGTAAAAATGTATGTTTAAACTGTGGGCGATTATTACTTGGACCGACTCCTGATTGGCCAATCAAAGCATTCTGAGTTGGACGCTGGTTCGACGGATTGTGGAGAAAAAAAATGTATTCGTTTCAAATTGGTAAAATAAAATTGGTAAAATAACTTGTCCAGTGGGGTAAATTTCTCTCTACAAAAAAATTGCCTTAATGTGGAGCCCTGCCATAGACACTAGAAGTACCATTTTTCTGAATTCTTTAGCACCTTTTACTAAAACAACCTGCTTTTACACTGAAAATAACTGCTGTGTACCATACTGACTCGAAATTCCACACACTGTACTTACATAGCTCTCTCACATAAACAGGAAAAACTTGACACATGCTCCTGAACATTTCTCCTAATATTTCAGACTATAGTGGACAAATGTTAGAGATGGGCTGAAAAATGTGCTTAAGAATGACCGCAGTTAACTAGTTTTGCTTCTTCCTGTCAGTGGTCTAGCTTGCTCCATTTAGCGAGCTAAATTTTTACCTGAACTTTGAGTGCTATGCTATTAGACCTTAGGTTATACAGAATGAGATATATTAAAGTGGAAAGACCATACATCAGAGAAGAGAGAGCCCCTAAACGTTAACATACAGACACACACACCCATTCAAACACCACCTGTCTTGGCCTAAAGTGAGAGCCAACTAGCACAGGGAAACTGCCTGTTCAGAGAAGCTGTCAGAAGCTTTGCTCCGCCCTACAGATGTGACGGTGGGTCTGTGTTTGGGTGAGGGAGCTGCAGGGGCCCGCTGTGCCGGAACAGGGAAGCTGTAAGTTCAATCATTTCACGGAGATCAAAGTCGAGCTCATGCTGCTAACACTGATGTGAGCAGCTGGCTGGTAGCCACTGCTACCACTGACCTGGCTCAAAGTTTTCACTTGGACTAAGAAAGATGGCCTTATTTGGCTGTTCTCTGGTAGAAGGCAGGCATGTTAGCAAACAGGACATCAATGGAGTGGCAAACAGTGCAGTAAGCTGTGGCCTGAGTCCCACTACCAGTGCGAGGAAGGACAGACATTATATACAAACATCTTAATTTACAAAGGTAAGTATATGCCACGACCAGTTGTGCAGCAGTAAAATCAAGACCCCATAATCACCACGTCTCCAAATGATTCTGTATTTCCTAATTACATGAATAAGTATCAGTATGTGTAAGGTCAAGAGGGACTACTTATTTTTCTTTATTGAGTGGTGTTTTACATTAGTAACTCTTATCATTGGAAATAAATTGCACATAATTTAGAGCATGCACCCTATTATTGCAAACCGGTACATTGTAATGTCAGCATTAAATTAATAAGATAATATTGCCAGACTGTTGCAAAAGGTGACAGTATTAAAATGTCTTAATGTCTTTTTTTTTTTTTTTAGATATCCTGATGTTTGACAAAGTGGATTGTTATATGTGGCACATGACCAGACTCTTTAAAAGGCCTCCTCATAGTGGTCATGAGCTATCCTATCCTGGTCATAAGAGAAGTGCTTGATTTCAACCACTTTTGTATTTTCTATGGCAGTGAGCTGTCCACTATATATCCGCTCTCTTGTTGTGAGACTACACCCACATTTACACAAATCTTTTGAAAGAGCATCATTGACAGCTGAACAGGTCAACTTTACACAGGTAATCTAAAGCCTCATGAAACCCATGTTGGAGCAATACAGGCCCACCTATAGTGTCCCAACGATGAAAAAAAACAAGCATCGAGCAAGAAACCAAATTCTAACTCCACTTAGTAAGTGCTGGATATGTACCACCACTGCATCGGCTTTCAAAAGCCCCAAGACCAGACAACACTCCAGGGGAGAATTAATAACCATGAGGGGTAACTCTAGCACTCTCTTATGGTAAGAAAAGCTAAATTGATGATGGAAAGCTAGCACACAAACATAGTTTCTCACAGTATATGCACTCACGGTTACTTCATCTTGCATATTCATAGCCACACATTATTCATCTAACCTCCAATCCCGATAAATCTGAAATATATAAATACTTGAGAGATGGTCCTAATATGATAGAAAACACATTTCAGATTTAGAAATCATGTTTAATGTTGTGTTCATGTACATGTAGTTGTGACATGCAATTGTGTTCTAGTCTCTTCCCCAAAGCCATGTCATTGAATGCTCTTTCATGTAACACACGTGTTCATTGATTTTCTTCCACCGAATAAGAACCTCATCACTGAATTATTAATAAGAACACTGATGCACTGAAGGGCAATGTATGTGGTTGCAACAAAGGTACATATAAATGAAAACTGCATTGGCATTCTGACTCATCCCTTTCAACTGTGGGAGGAATCTTTTTTTTTGTTGCTGTTTTTGAAGCACAATTATTAACTCCCAGAGGACACAAGGAGTGTCTTCTTGAGACATTTAAGAGGTGTTAATGATTTCCATTAGTTGTTTTCAAAATGAAAATCCCTAATCATTGAACATTAAAGCCACGGTTAGGTTGGTTTCATTACCATTTAGTATATATTTTTCCACAAATGCACAAGCACCAGCTTCTAACCTAAAGTACACATTTGTAAATTAAGAAAATACCTGAAAGTTACTAATGTTATTCAAAATATTGTGCAAAAAGTAATTGACTTTTCATAATTTGTATGATAGTTAAACATATTATGGTGACTAAGTCAGTTGCTTTAGGTGTTTTTTGGCTCAATCAGGTAACCAACGTAACATTGACTTCCTGTTTAACACATCTGGCTTGTGTCAGGCTCCTAAACGACTGTGCCCTAATTTGTGGTTCATGTTGCTTTTATTGTAACAGAAATCTTGTGAAATAGAAATTCACTTTACGTTCTTATTGCAAATGCACGGTCGTCAGCCCTTTATTGCCCTGGTGTCCCAAAAATGACAGATTTTTTTGAGGTGAGAATTGAAAGTGCCCTGAAATGAATTAGGGCCATTTGGCAGTGGCCAGCAATATTTTAGCTCTAAAATTAGAAGTGTTACATGATCCAAATTAACACGATTTAGGACCTGGTAATGACGCACAGATGTGCAAATATAGAATGGTGGCTCTATTAATCATATGTTGTGTGCTAAACACAACTTTACAATGCAGTTCACAGGTCATTGGAAAGAAGGCCAATCAGACATGTTTTGAGCAAGTTAAACTTATATCATATGAATCACTTATTTAGAAGAAAAACAATAAGCCAAAGCAAAGGTTTAGCCTAATATTATGTTTTGGACATACAATGTCCATATTCTTATAACAACACTTTTGAGATTTAAGCTTTGTGTCTTAGTTTAATTGTCTGTGTATGATTAACGATCACTGATTGCCTGGTTAGCATTGGAGTTACAGTACAGATAGGTGTTTGAGATTGCAGACAAAAGATGTAAAATGGAGACTACTGGCTTTAAGTATAATGCCATCAGACAGTTAACCATGAATTATTTACTATAACAACATATCCTTGAGCTATCATATGACACTCTAGGTGTGATGGAGAGGTGCAAGGTTGTTATTCCAAGTGGCATTTACATACAAAGACCTTTTTCAACAGTTTCTTTTTTAACAATGAAACAAGAAAAATGTCTGAAGTCATGTTAACACTGCTGTGAGAATGTAGAGCTCATTACACACGAGAAAACATGTTTTTTGAAGGTGTTAATGTTAATTGATGAATGGTTATTTATGTGAATGCCCTGCAGCACTTTTTCAGAAGGTAAGTAATCAAAGTGTCCATTTGAAGGGTCTTTCTGATGACTTAAAGAGCTAGAGAGAAAGACCAAGCTAGTTGTGCTGGAGGAAGATATTCAGTGAATTAGCATAGGGATTTTTCACCAGGCAACCCTAAAGTTGTTCTTACAAATAGCTAATTACGGGCCAATTAAATACTTTTTAGTAACTATTTATACAGCTATTAGTTAGAACTTGCAAATAAAATATGCTTTAATAAGAAAGTGATACCACTCAGACAATCCCATTTCCCTACTGGACTGTCAAGCCAAGTATCAAGTAGTAGTTTATAAACAGAAATGCAGTACTTGCAAAAGCATAACCTTACATTAAGATCTATGCAAAAGAGTGCCTATGAACACAAACACACAAACAAGAAATCACAGTGGAACATATGGCCACATGATAGAATTAATGTGGGAATGAATCTCAACAAATCATTGCATGATGACACTCAATATGACTGAATGTGAAATTATAGTTGGTACATAACATCAGTTCACACGTTGATGTATATTCATAGTCACAATATAGTATTTAAGAGGGACTAACTGGAAAGTCCGATTCTAAAATCTTGATCCTCAGCTGCAGTAACATAGACAGTAGCTGATTTAAGGAGAACAGATGAGGGAGCCCGGCTATTCTATGTAATAGAAACAACCCAAGTTGAAATTTCCCATGCTAGAACATTATAAGAGGCTGTAATGTTCATATCATAGGCTCCACGATAGTGCAATTCCATTTCCTGCTGTTTTCTCTTTTCATTCATCACCCACTCCTTCATTTCTAATGAATGATAGCTGTTTGATTAGTGGTCTGGGCTGATTAGCATTCAGAAACCCACCAAGAAACTGATTTAAAAGCTGTTCTTAATGTCATTTATGTGTTATACATTGATCCTACAACTAAGTGTTTTACAACAGTTTTTAATGCGGTATTACATTCTGTTTAACGCAATGTAATATTGTTAGTGTGAGGGGAGACAATTAGACACAGGTCCCAGACATTAGGGCTGGGAAGGTGATCACACAAGGCGGGAAGGCAGACAAAGACCGGAAGGAAAGTTACCTGCAACACAAACACACTGTGACTTTCAAAATAAAACAGGAAGTGAGCAAAGTAAGTGGATGTGAAAGAAAACTGAAAACATGACCTAGGATGGGGAGCAGGTCATGACAAAATGCAAATGAAATGTGTTGGACTGAATTAGGAGGTAACTGATTGATTTCACAGAGTTGTTATTCCAAAGGAAGGGGACTGATGGTCAGCAATGAACCAGCAACCTCTTTTAATTAAATTAACCTATAAGTGACATGGATTTGGATTTTTGTAGTAGTTTGTTTTTTTTATTTAATTTGATATACTAAACTTGGCTGCGTTTAGTGTTGGAGGTGTGACAGTGACAGTGAAACATTGAGCAGCAGACACTGAGTTGAGTTCAAGAGCCAGCTACCTCCATGCCAAGGCCAACACTGTGAGAGACACAAGTTTAAAGTGAATAACAATGTTATTATATGTTATATACAACCCAGCATCTTTCAGGGTTCCATTTTATAGTGAAAATAAGGAGGGCCTCTTTTAACAGCAGAATAAATTATTACATATGTATTAAGTCTAATATAAAGATTATTGAGCTTCAGAGAATATGAGCAGGGGTGATACATCACATTGCATCAGAATGAGTGAGGCAAATATTTATATATATGTCTTTTGTTAAATTATATATTTGTCAGTTATGGAAGTTTAAGGAGATGATGTTGCTCATTACAGTATGTTGATAACTGTCACTTGTTTTAACAGATTGAAAGCTTTCCCAACATATATTATGTGTATGACCGCGTCAAGCCATGCTATGCAAATAGGCTTTTTACTTGCTTATGGTCACAGTGAAAATATACACAAAACATCGAGAGGGGTATGACTTGCAACAAAGGTCCATAGGCTGGGAGCTGATCCGTGGACGTGCATTAAGACAAGCACTGTAAAAAACACATTTCAATAAGTCAATCATCTCATCTCATTTTAGAATGCTTTCATCAACAATGCACTGAAACATCTCTATTTTCAACTAGGTGAAAAACCTTTTGTTTATCAGTTTATTCTATCACGACTAAGTAAATACATATGAGTTTGTTAGATACTCACTATACTATATACAGGGATGTGTGGGGAAAGGCGCTGCTGCTATTTTTAACACCTACAAAGTTTTAAAAAAGTTCTTCACTGGCAGCATGTCAAAAAGAGACTTGGCGTACCTTCTTTTTTCACATCGATGTCTGGAGAATGAAATACTGAAAGACAGATCAGGAGGCCTTCATTCTGAGTTGCTGCTGGAAATGGCACTGAGCGACAGGGTGGAGAGGGGAGAGGAGGGAGTAGTATCAAACTTTTAAATGCTAGCTGAAAAAGAGACAAGGGAAGGAAGCAGCTCTCCTGTGTAAGCTTGATAGGGCCTGGGAAAACATGGCATCTAAGACACCTAGTTTTCCGAGACTGGTGTCAGGGGAGGTGAGCCTTTCAAGCTCTAGACACCAATTATGGGAAACCCTGCCTAAGCAGGTAACGAATTGAGCCATGCTCCCCGATGCTAATGGAAGTCCTAATTATTTCAGACAAAGCATCAGGAATTGACACTGCAGGTTTCTGAGGGGATTGACTCCATGTGCCTCCATGCCAAACGTTGGCAGCAGCTTGAGGAGAAATGTTTGGACTGATAAGTTCCCACAGGGTGACTAAGAATTGTGTGGTTATGGAGAGATGGCTAGATAGATGGAAAGAGAATGAAAGGTAAGAGGAAAGGATGATGGAAACGAGACAAGGAAGGGCTGAAAGAAGACAAGGAAGGGGCCCTCGGTCACCGGAAATGCAATAGGAGGTGATCTGTAGTCATAAAGAGCTCTCTGCTGCATTGCACTGAGGGTCAACTGTCACGCCTTAATCGCTCCTGTTGCCTTCTAAAATGCACATCACTAAAGCTTACTTATCACATTAACTATCAGCTTTCCCTTGTGTAAAGACTACCTCAGTGGTTCCCAGATTTCACCAGATATATCCCTCTGGAGCATTTAACGGTTGACCTGGCCAGTACTTAGCACTTGTTATGTGTGCATTGAGTATGTTGGTGATTAATTAAAGCTATATATCTTGAGCTCCAGAGTGGAACCAAGATGCTGTTTCAAAGATTAGTGGATGAAGAAGCTGTAGGAAGCCTGTATCACTGCAGTCCCCTCAGGGTAAACAGGAGAGAATACTACATTACAATACATAATGGGATTCCCTTACAGTATTCTTTTGTTTCCAGTCAAATCTTTATATTATTTAATTAATATTGTGATGTGCATATACAATACAGAACAATAAAGCACATACAAGAACATAAGGCACAAAATGTGCCCGGTTTGTAAGAAGTGCCCTACATTTTTCAACAGCTTACTGCCAGTTAGGACAAACTTTCCTGAACCACATTTACAATTCTAGATAAATGTAGGTTCTGTATGCACTGCAATTATGTGTGTTTATGTATTCCTAATCACGGTCTGTTCATGTATTCCTAATCACAGCCTCTCTTAACTGCTTGCTCTTGGGGGGAATTACTGGAATTGCTGGGTCTTTGTAAATTATAGAGTGTGGTCTAGACCTTCTGTAAAGTGTCTTGAGATAACTCTTGTTATGATTTGATATTATAAATACAAGTGAATTGAAAATTGAATTGAGATTTCAAAGTGGGATTCCAGTAACATGTAAGAGAGCATCATTTGTATGTGATGCTACAACATTTTCACAATTAGGAAATCAACCGAAACAAGCTCACAGGTTTAAAAAAAATAAAGCCTAGAGACAGTTGTTTCGGTCATTGACTGTCATTTTAACCCTGTAAATTGTTTATCCTGGTTTTCTGTGCTTGCTGTACCAGGTTCCCTCTCCTGTCAAACGCTGGCTATTTATTTAAAAGGTTGGCGTGATTGAGACATGTTTTACTTGAGTCATTCCATAATAAATAGCAACAAAATAGCAAGGGAGAGGACTTTCATATCATAAACATTTTGTTTTGTGCAGGTTGTGACCAAAATATGAAAATACTGTAGTGAGTACAAAATCCATCCCCCCCTCTCTCTCGGTTCTCTCTCTCTCTCTCTCTCTCTCTCTCTCTCTCTCTCTCTGGCAATGCAGCAATCCCATTTCAGATTTAATTCTGTTCTTGTGTCCTTTCATCCATAATTAAAATAACAAGCAACTAATTACTTTTGAATAATGTCAAGCCAGTCAGGCGGGTTGCACAATCCCTCTCCATAATTAAAGTGCACCCAACGATTTGGCAGACATTCCCCTCATAGCCACATCACTTTGCATTGTTTCAGTGAACGAGTGTACAGGCCAACTCTTTGGAAAACCTTTGAGATACTCCAGGGTCTGAATGTCATCTAGCTTTCACATGCTCCAGGCTTGAGTTATGCAAGGTTTGGAAATACAACGCGGCCCCTTCTGAAGCGCCCTGACGGCAAAAAAACATTGGAGCAGGAAGTTGGGGATTAAACAAGGGTATTCTCTTTTACTCTATGCCAGCCAACGAAAAGTGCAACAGTGACTGAGAGGGAGTAATGGCAGACTGAATGATAGTTGCACAATATGTCAAATGTTTTGAAGCAATGCTATCTGGATGGCCACATGAGATGGTATGTTACAAGAAAGACCATAACAATCTGCCTTTTCTTTATTTGTATCTAGGAAAACACATTTCCACCTCCACACATGCTGAATTTACTTCCAGTTCACATTGCTAGGTATTCTACTCCATCTGAGAAAATAGTGAGAGCCCTACTGGGCTTTCAACAGTCTTTATATCAAATAAGAAAAAATACAAACCAGTAGCTCATTGAATACAGATGTATGATGTTCACATAATAAACTACAGGTAGTGTGGTATTTACTTTTAAATTGCCTACATTTGATTTAATGCCTACACCACATGATTTAAGCCTATCATTGCTTGTCATTCTTATTACAGATTGCCCCTCTTTTACAACCTTCCCACTGTGCTGAAACTCTAAAACATTGCTCCCAAAGACCGTAGGGAACACCCCAGTGTATAATCGTGCCAGGAAAGGCAATTTATCAGATGATATTGCCTCTGTGTAGAGTGGGGGTCCCTAAGCTCCTCCCTAGCAAGAGCTATTGGGTTTGGACCAGCAGCAGAATGTGGGGGAGGTCTCCTAACTGATCTGGCTCTGCCACAATCAATCTTAGAAAGATCCCAGTGCTTCGATGGACACAGCTACACAGGGCCTAATGAAGGCCTCACGCTGCACGCGGTCTGCTCCAAGAAAACATGTTTATCTCTGTCAGAGTGTACTAGGTTAAAGATTACAGGGTGGATAGATAACTCGGCTTATGGTTGGCATGTTTTTCATCTGCTGGTTGTTTCATTTTGTTTACAACCTACTACAATTTTATTTATATTAATTAATTTATATTATATTTAATTCTATTCTGGGATATACTCTGTGATATATAGTATATTAAATAGATTAGGGAATGTGTGCCTCTCTGCAAATGCAAACAGGAAGCAAAGATGTATTGTTGTTTGACTGTGGACTTTTGACATACCCATTAATGAGTAATTACACTCCAGCCAGCATCCCCTTGTCATTCAGTGCATAATTGATGCAACATCTGCCCAGGACGTCCTCTTCCACCATTGTGCGTCTATCCCTCAGCTGTTCTTTATCAGCTATATTTGGACAATGGTTTAATAAGAAAATTGATTATGTGCATCAGCGAACATTAGATATACAATCTATACATTCAGAGGTTTAGCTTCATGTTTTTACAACAAACTGCCAGTTTCCCATGGATACCCAGTGAAACTTGTTTTTTCATTCTCTGACTAGCCCAGTAACATATACTGTATATCAGTTTGTTATTGTGTATCAAAGTAATTCAGCTTTTACCCCAGAACACAGAGTATACTGTATATTCACTTTACTGTGACACTGAGAAACATAGTATGACAACTGGTGGAATAGGTATTTATCCTTCTCAGCTCTGAGCTGTGACTCAATGTAAATTAAGTGATATGACATTTACTCAAACTTTGATGGGCAAAAAAGTGTTGGGATTAGACCTTGTCTTGTTGAATGTTGTGGTTTTCAATTCTTAATTCTACGTTAAATGGAATAATCTGGCCACTAATAGAGCCACATTTTAATGTTTAATTTGATATAGGTCCATTCAACTGCACTATGGAAGACTGAACTGAAATTGCTATTCTGATTCAACATTTAAGTTGTCTCAATATCATCTCTGCTCTTAAGGACTAGACAGACATATAATTACGTATTAAATCACATCTAACAACAAAAGGTTTCTCATATAGGGGTCACTGCTATAAGATGTTATCACAAGACATGGGCAGAGATCTATTTGTGGGTCCTTGATGTGAAAAATGTTTGGGTAGTCTGCATTGTATCAGTTTTTTGAAAAAGAATCCCATGGGATTGGTGCTAACTGAAAACTTTCAACTGATGACATCCCCTCTGTGTGAGTATAAACAGCTGTGGGAGAAGTGTCTAAGTCTTTTGCTGTAAGATGTCAGCTTTGTTCAAGAAAAGTAGGTTGACATGTAGACGGTGATGGCACTATGATGGGCAGACAACTGTGGAGTTTCAAGAGCAGGATTAGGACAATGTGCAGATGGACACCAGCTTCTATTAAAAAACAAAATTGAAGTAAATATTCAGCTGCTTTTAACCTCAGATGATTACGAAATATATCTATCAGGTTCAGAATTACTTAAATTACCAAGCACGGTAAAATGATTCTGCAGAACCATACTGAACATGTTGGTTTTTATTATGCTTTTTTACGTACATGATTGAAAATAACACTGTTTCACAAAAAGAGCAAAAGGTAAATAAACAACGGCATTGATATGTACTGAACAATTAGCTGCAGAATAAATGAATCCACTTATTAGGCATGTCAAATTCACAAGCTTGCATACATTTATGACTTAATTTACAGTAATTTATTAAATTAAATAATTTCCCTTCATCAAGGATAATTGAAAGACTAGTAATTACCAAAGAAACTAAGTGACATCTCCTTTGTGGCCTCGTAAAAAGCTGTGAAGGAGAATGCTCAATTGCTTTGTGTTAATGTCTGCTAGGTTCCTGTCACCTTCTAATTGGTTTATAGTGCTGATGGTTGCTAGTTACATACAGTTCCTGGCTACAGTTCGACTGTCAGTGGTTGTAAGAACGGGTTCTGTATAAAAAATCCCAGTGCTGCAATGTCAGGATTTATTTTCTCTACTGTTTCTTTTCTTTTGTGTTTTGCCAAATTTGTTAAATTATTTAAAGCTCTTTAGAATAATTAAATTACAGTGTTTTTTTCTCTTTCCAAATAAAGTACCCAGAAGCATTAAGTGAGCTGAACAAATAATCCATGGTGTTTTCCTATGTGCAAGTTACCTATAACTAAGGACTGCCATGACACATCTGCTATGTTTAATTTTTCCAGTTTGTCTAAACTGTGACTTAATCTGACCTCTTTGGAGGGAAGTTGAGGTGGTTTTACTTAAAAGTGCTTCTACCCTTTCTGTAGCCAGGGCTTCATTATCCCCACCTATAACAGCCAAACTGACAGAGTGAAGAACATTTTTAAACCCTTTAGATCCAAGCTCGCAGTGTCCAAGCCTATTAGATCACTGTGACACATGGAAATGAGGTCATGTACTCTCCGTGGGGCAATCCTTATCCATATTTTTGAAATTTCTTCTCAGAGGGAGTGAGAGACAGAGAGAGAGACAGAGAGAGAGAGAGAGAGAGAGAGAGAGAGAGAGAGAGAGAGAGAGAGATGGGGAACAAGTCCCAGAGAGGGTCATTAAAATGTGAAAAACCCTGACCAACTGGTCCTTTCAGCCCTTTGCGTCATGACAAATGTTCTGAGTGTATAGATCTGAGAGGAGCTCCTTTTTCCTTTCAAAAAGATGATAAATCTAAAACTTTGTTCGCCGCTCACTACTTCTGTGCTGCAAATAGGCTTTAAGTATAATATATCACATTATAATTTGTATGAATAAAACAATAATTAGCTTAAGCAAGGCCATGAAACTGGTTGAACTGCTATCACCTCTGACTTTGATGCCTCAGGCTATTTTTGTCATGCTGCTGCTGCTGCTGCTACTTCTACCGTAGGAGGACTGTGCAAAGAAACAGCTCTACGCCTTGAGAATATGGCCATAGTATACTATGCTGACTAAAGAGAGCAGATGTGTAACACTAATAAACTCTCTGCTTTAATGCAGCAGAACAGATTTTGCAACTGCACCTTAATTATGATACGTTCAGGAGTAATTATAGTTTAAAGGGTGGTGCCAATTGGAGCATGTGTGATCGCCATAATTTAAAAGTTCTAACAATCTGATTTGTTCTCCTCACCAGACATTCAGTTAAATGAAACAAGACTTAATGTAGCATGGAAATATTGTAAGAAAAATATGGGGCGTTTCCTGGACATTTAAAAAGGCAATACACTTGGTTTGAGAGGATAGTTTGGTAGAAGGGGCCTGTAGTTCTGTTAAGTTCATTCACTCAACCAAAGGGTGCAATAAAGAAGAAAAACATAATTTTAAGTGGTCAGGCCACTATGCTACTACAGTATAGCTGTATCTGTGAAGTGACATTTTAGAAGAGAATAGCATCAAGCAATATAGAGAAATATGTTCTAGTAAATTTAATTAACCATAGCATTAACATGAACATAGTGTCTTCAGACGTAGTACAACAGACTGATTCCAAACTGAAGTCTACTTATGGCATCTAGAAGGCAATGGTGTAGTCAGAATTAATGGATCAATTTCAATCATCTTTTCTTAAATCATAATGTCATACAAATGGCAACATCTTCTAAACTGTTGTATCTAAAAATGAACATTTGACTTTGCATATCTATTATTATGTTATAGATTTATTATGAGTATTATGACATCCCAGCTGAAATGTGATAAGTGATGCGTCATACTGTTGTGGATATGTGGCATGTTGAATTATAAAATCCATTCATAATAGATCTGTGTTATGCTATGCTTTTGCTTCTTGGTGTTCTGCATATGATCATTTATTTATGACATGGAAGCATGAGTTTAGTTTGAGATGAGTTAAAGATGACATCTTTATAATCAAATAACTCTTTACACAATGTGGAGAGTGACCCTTATATTTTACATAGATTTTGCAGATCGACTTTGAATATATATTTTAATTTACTGTGAAAGTGGCATCTATAACTTTAAAGCATGTGATGCATTTCAAACAAGCTATTCACCGAAAGTATACATAAAAGTAATTATGTATAAGGGCTTTTTTATTTTATCACTGCCAAAGTGCCTTGAGAATGTATATATCTAGTGAATTAGAAATATTATTAGGAATATTTTTGTAGGCCTATAACACCAAGATCCACGCAGATGGTTGGTCTTGCTTAGCCTTACTGAAAATTTAGTAATTAGATTCTAAAAAGTTGATGTACGATACTGTATGTTGATTTCTAACTACCTCCACTATGATTACAACAAGCAAAAGGTCTGCTCATTTAATTTGAAAGTCCCAAGTGCCAGACTTCACTGATATTGAGCTAATTACTTTACAATTTTAGCATTATACTTCAATGTCTATTCTAAAGCACTGAACACCATGACCGCCTTCTTTCATGGAGCTTTTGCAGAAAAATAAAGGCATTGAGGCTGCCTCCGCATTTAATGCTCTACAAACAACTTTTTCATTGGTCCTTTATGCCTCTATGAAATAGTGGACCTGCTTCACAAGTGATTGAAATGGCTATAAATGTTAGAGGGGGCATCGAGAGCAGAGAGGGTTCCGTTCTAAGAAGTGCACAAACTGTTCCTGTTATATCAAACTGAAATATGCCTCGTTAAATTCACCAAAATCTGTAGCCATTTATTCTTTAATTAAAAGGCGAACCCAAAGAGGCTTGCCCTTCTACTTGCATTAAAAGCTTTTGATTATGCAGTCAGTCATGTTTAATTCAAAGCATATTTCAACGTGAAAAGATACACTGCACAGTCATGAAATATTGAGAAGGCCCCTAGAGGCAAAGATTGCAAGCTTGCTCTCTCAAAAATCTCTAAAAAATAAAAATAAAGAGTTAACACACCAGCACACATCCAGGACAGCGGTGTATCTTCTTGATCCTCTTATCTCATGCTGCAACACAACAACACCATCCATCGACAGAGCATGACCAGTAAGGATGTGAGAGGAACTAATATTTACAACATAATGGTCATACAGGCACATGCACGACTGAGAGTTTTGACACTGATAAAGCTACAGTACACCAGACATACAAACAGTGTTGACTTCCTGCTACTACAGCTCTTTTGGTTCAAATCAGATGCAAATTAGATGTAATAAAAGTGGTAAGGCACATTGCTTGAAGACCTTATCATACATCATCAATCATGTACAGTAACCAAGAAATAAAATCCATGACACTAGAGAAACTGCAGCTGTTACAGAAAGATGCCACGTCGGTCACACGTTGACTTTAGTCAACACAATATAGATGGGCAACATCACTTTTCCACTGTGTGTGTATGGTAATGTGAGGCTCAATTTCCCTCCAGGGATTAATACAGGTTTATCATATTTTAACTTCTCTTAAAGAGAGATTTTGCTGATTTAAATCCAGCTGTGTCATGGCAGTGTGGGCAGTGTGTTTAGATAAACAGTGCCATAGAGGGAAGGCAAATTACCAAAGTAGAGCAAAACACTGTGCAAAATGTGTATCGGTCACATTTATTTATTTTATTTATTTAGAGAAACAGGGACAGCGTACAATAAACATTAACCTCAAGAGGAGAGATGCATAGTACCAGGTTTTAGCTCAAGAGCTAATTTTCACCCGTAGTCCCTGGGCAGGCTGATTGTAGCTAAAATACATAATACATCATACATACATGAATAGTGAGATTTACATTGACCAAATAAATAATATAAAAAAGGTCGTATTTAAACCTTTCATGCACTCAAATCTACTCTTTTAGACCTCAGAACACACACTCACACACACACACACACATACATATATCCGGTCACATGTGGGTACAAATTTGATTTGACAAAAGCCATATCTTTACCTGTCTTGCAAACGTGTAAAAGTTTGTGCTTCTTATCAGCTCTGTAGGCAACATATTCCACTGAGAGCTGCCACACAAGAAAAAGCATTTATTCCAAATGTTGTCCTGCATTTAGAGATCCTACATTCACCTCGTACTGTAGATCTAGTTGCTCGAGTCGTTATTTCAGAGCCCAAAGATATGAATTCTTTTAGTGGGGGAGCAGCGGTGTCATGGAGGATTTTATACATCAAACACAGATTTGTGTGGATTATCAGATTTTCAAAGCTAAGAAATTTGTATTTTACAAGAATATGACAGTGATGGAATTGTCTGCCTTTCTTATCATGAATCTTTAGAGAGCTTTTATATAATGACTCAAGTGGCCTGAGGGCAGTTTTAGTAGCCTGTGACCAACTTGTCATACAGTAACGAAAATGTGAAACAATCATTGCATTTAGATAGGCCCTTGAGGCCTCAATTGTAAGGGAATTTCGAATGTATCTAAACTGTGCCATATTAAATATAATTGTATTTGATAACTTTTTTATGTGTTTTTTAAAACCTAAATTTGGTTCCAATATGACACCTAAATATTTTACCTGTTCTGGATTTGAAATTATTTGTCCATCAATTAAGATCTTAGGGCAATTTTGTATTTTATAACGATTTGTAAAAAACATCGAAACAGTCTTATCTAGATTTAAGGTGAGGCATGAGTTTTTCAGCCACAAAGAGACTTTCTTCATCTCTCTGGTCAGTTTCTGAGCGACTTCTTCCGCAGTTTTACCATGCGCATATAGTACCGTATCATCAGCATACATAATAATTTTGCTCTTACACACAGTTGGCAGGTCATTTATGTATAGTGTAAACAGCAGGGGGCCCAGAATGGAACCTTGTGGCACCCCCATACTGCAAGGTCTTAAGGGTGATTTTATATTGTTGACTGCAACACATTGTTGTCTGTCATTAAGGTATGATTGAATCCATGCTATTGTGTTTATGTCAAGAGAAAAATCAGATAGCTTGCTGATGAGAAGCTGGTGATTAACTGTGTCGAAGGCCTTTGTCAAATCAAGAAAGATCGCCCCTACCACACCTCCACCATCAAGACTGGATTTGATGTCTTCTAGTAGGTAGCAGCACGCAGACTCTGTGGAGTATCTTTTCCTGAACCCAAACTGGCAAGGATGTAATGCTTCAATGCGGTCAAGATGCTCCACTAGCTGCTCTGCTACCACCTTCTCAAACATCTGGCTGATATCAAATATACTTAATAAGGTCAATATCAACGAGTCGTTGGAATGGATCGGTGCATCCCTAAAGGAAACATGAGAAATGTGTTCACCCAAAGTACACCCATGTCGTACAATGTACTGAGTGCACACATATCACTCCAAAGGCTTAAACTTCCCATAGATGATTGTCCATTTCATATTTTTAGCAGCCAAATGCATTTTTAATGTTAATTAAATCTTACTCAGAGTCATAGTCAATGATTTTCTGTTTATTGTTGAGTATATACAATTATTAAGAAGAAAACGGAGAATCACAGGAGAAAAAATGTTTTTTTTCAATGATATTCTTTCATTTGTCTTTATGGAGGTAAATACATTTCAAGTCATGTCTCCCAGCCTACTTATGAGTAACATGTATTTCAATATTAAATACAATGCAGCTTATTACATTTTGAAAAGCTTAATATAGATAATCTCCTGATACAAACTAATCAAAAAAGCTTGCTTCCCTGAAATCTAGACTGTGTAAATTGACAGCTAGTAAGTAGAATTGTTGAAGGGTTTACATCACAGATTATACCTACCTATAACATGACTGAGATGTTATTATAATAAGACGAGTTGGGCAAAGTCAACTGTGGCCACAGAGGACATTAAAATACTGTAAAATGAAAGTGACATCCGATTAATGTTGTCGTATCTCCTGGTTTAATCTGACCTTTATTCAAAAATTTGACTGCAGATTTCCGAAAAAGAAATTAGTTCATAGGGGTGGAAACTGGGCTTTTGAAAGGTTACTGTGAAGGTCAGGAAAGCTTTTTATAAGGCTGCTGTTTTTCAATCTTATACTCTGAGCTGAATGTTGTAGGAAATTTTATTGTCCGAGCATTTTGAAAACATAATAAAATATTTATGAAATCCATTCCCACCTGCTTGAATAAAAATGATATGGGCCGCACAGTAATCTATCTATAGGGGCAGCGAGACCCCAATGGTACTCGCCATATACAGTATACTGCATGTGTGTGCAAGTGAGAGATGGCGGTGGGGGTAGCCCACACGCATTTCCAGGTATGCCTGTGATGTGCTGAACTACTAAGTTAATGAAGTATATCAGTGTTCAGTTGTGATCACAATATTGGCTCAATTTCAAGAGAAGAGATGTTCTTCTTCAGAAACATTAGATCCCAACAGACCATTAAAAATGATTCAGTTTGTCTATATGGAAAAATATTGATGTCTTCAACACAAGGTTCTGACGGGCAAAAAATTATGAAAAATAAAATAGTTTTAATTTAGACAGATAATCCCTCACCAAGGCCCCCAAATAAAATCTACTTAGCTTGTGACCTCACTAGGCATGTGCCAATTGATGATCTGATCATTTGACGATTGAAAGGATGATCGACTATTGGTTTTTTTTCTACGCCAACATTAGGTGGTTTAAATTATCTTCTAATCAGAACTAAGATGTTATGAAAAAAAATAACCTCCCGCTGAGCCTCATTAATCAGTATAAGTGACAAGTGAATTTTCGGTCTCTTTTCCATCGATTCTCCGCTTCGGTTCCCCACTCACCAAAACTTTGCTTTGTACTCAATACAGTAAACTGTAAATAAACTCTTTGATAAAACCGTCATACTACTACTAAGAATGTTACCCAACAGTAGGCATGTGTTTATTCAGCCATAAACAGTTCACAATAATCAAATACAGGTAACAAGTAACAAGTAACTGTATTACCTACTCTTCCATAAATCCAAAACATACTTTAAAAATTCTTCTCTGACACCATACGTACATGCTGGCATTTCACTGGCGTGGTGTGTTACGTAACTCCCCCTACCCCCTCCTACTACTCCGCCGATCTAGAGTAACCATGATTGGACGACACAAAAATAGAAACAATCGTCCAACCCTAGACCTCACAAACTCATGTAAGTCAAATACACACCAGGTAAACATCTACCAAACTAAAGATGAAATTGAATTGAAAACATGTGGTTTGGACTATATTATATTATATATTATGGTATGCCCCTAATCCCTAAATTCCATCAATGAACACCCTTTAAACTATTTACATTGTAATACAAGCAAGGTTCAAGTCTTGGACTAAGCTCATTCAGCTCATGCACTACACTTATCCTCTAAAAACATCCACTTTGGGCTTACGTCATTTGGCGTATATAGAGAGACAAAACAGCTCCTGATCCTGGACTCAGAGGGGCTGAGGCTATTCTATCTGACCCAGCCGTGTAGATTCTGCTGATTGTTCCAGCGGCTTTAAGTCAGCATGGCATTGGCCTCTGGGAGGTGACACACACAGTCTTTCTCAAAGGCCACAAACAGGTGAGGAGACTTTATTCGGCTCTGGTCAGAGGGTGTCTGTCTGCTGACACGTAAGCAGCTGCATAAGGACCCATGCACGAACGCCGACACCCCCCCCCCCCCCCCAATATCTCTCTCTCTCTGTCTGTCTGTCTGTGTGTGTGTGTCTCTCTCTCTCTCTCTCTCTCTCTCTCCCACGTGCACATACACACACAAGTACACCTGGAATGAGTCATGGCTGAAGAGGAGCAAGGGGTAGTTGGGAAGGACAAACTTTCCCTCAGGTGTCTGACTGTCATGGCAGCAAATGGGCAGCTCAAAACAATAGACTTGCACCCCTCACATTAAATCTCATCACAATGTTTCATCCTCAAGCACAACAACAAATATGACGTTGTTGTTTTGAACAATGGTATGTCTTAAGGGATGACAACTACATGAAGAAAAACTAAACCCTGTATTCTTTTTGAAAGCATTATCCATGTAAGACATTTTTTCGTCATAGTAAAGTATTCATACTAAGGTTGCGTTAGTACATTGTCACTCCAGACCCAGGAGCACACTCTGGCACACCGTCCGTAAATTCGGAGAGCTGTTGGAATTATCACTGGAACTCATGCCAATGGATTTTCTGATTGTCAGATACAGTAGTCTATATTTAAAAAAATACAATCTTTGTATTGAACAGACAAAACCAATTTGAATCGAAAAAATATGATTTCGGTACAGCCCTAATAATAAGAGGTGTATACTGTACACAACTAGAATAAGAATAGAAGTAAAAATAAGAACTGTACTGTATACGTATTGTATACCATATTGTATACATATAGTATAGTATGATATAGCATAGTATAGTATGGATAAAAGATATATTATAAGTAGGGCTGTCAAACAATTACATTTTCTCAATCGCAATTAATCGCTGAATTTTTATAGTTAATCGCGATTAATCACATGTTTTATCACATGATTAAAATTCTATTATTTTGCATTTCAGAACTGTTTTTAAGTACTTTAAGTACTAATGCAAAGAAAATGACTTTATGAACTTGATTTTAAGATTTGTATTTGTTTATTATATATTTAATCTAGTCACACATTTGAATCTAGAGTCAATATTAGGGTTGGGTATTGTTTGGTTTGGATACCGGTGCTAAAGTGGTACTTTTAAAACGGTACCGGTGCCTTAACAGTGCCTGAACCAATACTTTTTAAGAAAGTTAAAAAAAGAAGGGTACTAAACAGTTGGCGACATTAAAGAATGGCTTGTTTATTGCTAAGGCCATATCGTCAAAATTAAATGTTTAATAATAATGTAATCACTATAACAATAACTTATTTCACTAGTAAATAGCTGTTGAATGACAAAAACAACCACCAGATGGGAAAAGGGCATTTAACAACAACTGAATGCACCACGAGGCTGTACATTACCAGTTTCATTGAACGCACCGTCTGTGTTTTTCCGACAACAGCAGCTGCAGATTGTTACATCCCGGGGTGTCAGAATCCTCTACAGTGAAATACAGACAAACTTTACACCGTTTAGCGTTAGCTGTCAGCATTGTAACTGTGTTTAATCCAGCTACTAGCTAGCGGTTGGCTAACGTTAGCTGGTGTCGAGTATAGTGTTAACTAGCGTCACGTGCAGCGATGTTTCTGTTTCAGAGCATCAGAGAGAAGTGCAGACATATCAGTGGCACCAGAATGAGGCACTGAAATCCGCGTTGCTATTCCTGCAGCAGCAGGATGTGTTACAAGGAAGTACGGCAAAATAGTAGCCTGTTAGGCACGACGCAAAGCCGAGTGAAGTGAAAATAAATTAATAAATGGCGGCATGCGATTAATACAATTAAAAAAAATGAACGCATTATGCTCGGCCCTTAATCATATCGCAATTAACGCGTTAATACTGACAGCCCTAATTATAAGGTGCAATGTAGTAGTAATAATAATAATCATGAAAATAATAATTATTCACTATATGGAATAAATAGCGAATTATGTATTAATTTCAGGTATACAGGCTGCTGACTGTAAGAGTAATGGGGTCCTAAAGCTTGCAGAAATAAACTGGTGGCATACAAAGTCAGTGTTTTTTTACTTTGTTGTGTTTTGTTTTTATGTTATCCTCTTCCTCTCTTGAGATGTCCTTGAGCAAGCACTTCTGCACAGCTCCAGTAAATGTACTGCAGCCAGTCACTGTGGCCAGACAAGGGAGAAGCTCTCATTTGTGAATGAGTGAAACTAACTGTCTATGACAAAAATAGGTCACTACTACAAAGAGCATGTGAATTCAGATTTTAGGGGGGCTGAAAAACTTGGAGAAGGAAAATGTTTTTTATCTGCGCATAATGTTAAAAAAAAAATCCTGCATCTGGGTAAATAAAAAGCAGTGGCACTCATCTGTCTCTGTAAGAAAAGTGAAAAACACCCCAACATTTCAAAAACTGATATAGCCGTCATACCATATTATACTTTATCAGCTGGAAAACATTTCAGTATTGTGTGACAGTAGAGTCTCAGTCCTAGCTAAAGCATGTCATCTGAATCTTTCTTAGGACTGCCTGTTATCATTGTTTACAATGTTAATAAAGCTTTTCTAATGGCCTAGTTGACTGCTACTACTCATTGTGTGTAATCCATCAAAGAATGATGGATAAGAGAAACACACACAAGCAAACACTCGCACACACGGATCTAGGCCAAAGCACAGATGCTATAATGCAAAAAGTGTAAGAGGCTCTTACATGCAACACTAAGATTAAAAATTCTGTATTTTAATAACATAAGATTGTTTTAAATTCAAATGCTTTTTATTGTCATGATATATTATCACACCCACTATTACATTAAAGAAACACATCTTTGACAACATGCACACCCAGTCCTTCCTAGCATAATCTGACCTCAAATGTCAATCAGCAGCGGTAGGTACTCTTTTCCAAACTGTGATCACTGGGCAACATAGCACAGGGAAATGTGCCTCTACTAATTATGAGAAATGCATACTTCTATATATCTATCATTATTCAGAGGATTTTATCCATCTGAACACATCTGTTGAGAGTGTTCCATCCATCTATCTCATACTCCATCATACCCTCACTTGTGAACAAGACCCCAAAATACTTAAACTATCTCACTTGGGGAAGCCAAATATTCCTTACCCGGATGGGCACCAACCTGAGCTTAACCTGAGAACTTTGTGCACAGAACGGATTAGTTTTGTTTGTGTTTAGGAAAGTCTTTGAAACAATGAAAATCAAGCACAGTGTTCCAAAATATTACAGAAAATAAAAAGATAAAAGAAGACAAGATGAGTAAAATACTGCACATTTTTCTAAGAATATATGAATGAAACTCCTGTTGTCTTCAGGCCAACATCCACCTTATAAAAGCTATGGCTTTTATTGAAAATCCCATTCAATGAAAGCCATAGCTTTTATAAGGTGGGTGAAAAAAATTAGGTTAAGCACATGCACAAAAGTATGTGACTAGTAAACTTCAATCAATTACTCAGACATGTTTATCTAAGCTGCAGTAACCTGACAAAAGTCACACAACAGCCCTACACACTCTGCATGACACACACACACACACACACACACACACACACACACACACACACACACACACACACACACAATCCTAGCTGACTTAGTGGAAATGCTGATCGGACACACTTGCCAGAATCTGATCAATGCACCCTAAGTAATGGAAATAGGCCCTTGATGGGAATCTAATGGAGGCTCACTTAGGCAATTTATACTTAAACATGCTATTACATGCTGTTCCTGTAAAAGCAGCACTTTACCAGGAGACAGCACTTACTATGGATTCTGTACGTATTCCCCCACAGCTCAACAGACCTCTCTCTAAGTCGGTCAAAGGGGAGGTGGAATAGATAAGCTTCAACAGACAAAACAAAATATGCTGCCATCTACAATATCTTTAATTGTATTAGGTATTTCCCATTTGCTGGATTTTATTCACAGCAAACAGATACCCAATAACCTACTTTAAGTCCTCCTCTAGACACATTCTAAAGTATATACAAATAATCTGCTATGATTAATATTTTGTTTAACATGGTTTTCCCTCAAAAAAGTTAAAAAGAAAATCTGAAAAGGGGTTGGAAGTGCAGCAACTCTTTTCCTGAGGCCCCACCCACCACCACTGCCATAGTATGCTATGGAATGCCCCAGCCACAAGTTGATGGGATTGATTCCTTAGGTATGTGATGTATGAAACCATGACTGCCTGAATCCAGAATTTAGAGACTGTCATTGGTACAGTGCAGTTTCAAGGCAAAGATGCTCACCCATGGCGTGAACTGCTCATTTTGCTCATGATATGTTTTGTAGCATATACAAGTCATATACACAGGACATGTTAACAAGAATAAAAAACTTGATTTTCATTGAAGCGGGTTTAGGTGTGAGCCACAGATACCCAGTCTTGGATATACTTCATCAGATGCAAATTTCAAAAAGAAAATGATGTTTACAAAAAAGATTTACGTCACATGATTGCACACTTCTTGTGTTTACCTAAGGCCTAAATAAATGTAAATAAAAATTATGTGTTTACTTTGTAAAACATAAGGCTGCTTCAGTGATCAACAAGCTACCAGATTTAAGTCTGGAAAATAACTACTGAATCAATCTAGCTCACGGTTGGAACTTGACATATCAGTGAATTATTGGGAGCAAGTTACAAAACTCATGAACAACTTTTTAATCTAGTGATTTTAGATGGATGCATTCAACTCTAAATGAAGCTTGACTGTGTAACTGCATGGCCTTTTTCTCACTTTTAAATTTATTCAGAAATACTCCACTGACTCAGGGATAAAGCACACTGCCTATAAAGTTAAGGATAACTCAATTTTCTCAAAGTATTGCAGCACGGAGGCTTATAATATATGAGGTAATAGAGATATTTATACATTACCCCACTATGAAATTGCATGATCTGTAATACAAACACTACAAACAAGAATATATATACATATCTCCTCTTTCCACAAACTGTGTCTTGTTATCCACAGTCTTGGGAAGGATGAAACCTCATTAAAGGGACAAGAGTTGCATGAGACAGCACAGAGAAGCTTTCTTAAAGCCTGCCTTTGAAGTTGAAGTTGAAGTGCAGAGTACCCCCCCCCCCACACACACACACACACACACACACACAGTCTTTAAAAGCATTTGCATATGGGAAAAGCATCCACTCAAAAACACAATACACGACAGAGCAGACAGCCACACAACAGCTAAACAACAGCTAAATAAATGCTGCTGCCCGAGTGCCTTGGGAGCAGAGCCTAGAATAAATGATTCAACTTCAAAACCCCTCACATCTTCCATATCCCTGCTGACTCGTCACCAACCCACCACATAACCCAACAACCAACCAATGGAACAAAAACATTGCGCTTCTCACAGAGGCTGTTCATTAACAGCTCAGTTGTGTGTTTTGTGGCACCCTCCACTTCAAAGCCTTATCTGATTCTTGCCACCATCACTGAGAGAGAAAATAAGCCTTTTGACAAAATAGAAGGACAGCCAAGCATCACCCACAAGTTACAATTTGGGGTAACAAGCTTACTGGCCTTGCAAATCCTCAAACCCAGACAGACTTTATAATGAAGTGTTGACCTCAGAAGGAAGCGTCATTTTGTGAAAACTGCAGGAATTATCTGTAGTCTAACTAAGTGGTATTTCAAATTGAGTGAATACTATGGTAAGTCAGTAAAAACTAAACCACTCTAAAATATGTGTCTTGCTATAAATCAGATAAATGATTAAATCAAACAGAAGAATGTAGGTTGTAAGAGTGATAAAAAAAACTAGACATATTGATTGAGAGATACAGTATTGCAGATGGACAGACAGCCAGACAGACAGACTGACAGACACAGAGGATTAATCAGGATCACACTTCCCTCATCTGCTCATTTTGACTTACCAGATTGATTCACTTGACATTGTGAGGATAAACACCACCCCCTGCTGGTGACTGTTCTGGCCAGGTGGTGAGGGAGCTATTACAGTCCGTTGGAGACAGCTTCATGTGTCACCTGGAGAGAAAGAGTAACGGCCGTCTCTCCTTAACTTTGATTCTGTCCTTATTAGCCTGAGGTGACCTGCATATGGGGGGAAAAAAGGAACAAGAAGAAGAGTAAAAACTGTTGTCCTAAAGGTGATGCATGCATACCTCTTGAGATGTGTCATCTCATTTTCAAGAGGGTCCTCGGTAGGACTGGACAGTACAGAAGACAAGACACTGCAGTACAACATACACATTCACTCACATACAAGCTCCCCCTAAACCCAACCCACCCCCCACCCCACCCCTCCTACACTCATGCCCAGACATCACTAGTATTAGAAATGAGAATAACAGAAATGTATGAGTAGTGATTAATAAGAAAAAGAAAATGTAGCTAGCAGGGATCTGGTGTTTGGCTGGTTCAAGGTTACTTCAATGTCAAAGCAAAAACTTCCAAAGACAAATTTTACTGGCGTGCATAGATTCTTAGTGAAGATTAAATCATTTGTCTTTCAAATAAACACTGATTGAAGATTAGTTACACAGGGGAGGACGTACCCCCATCCAAACTCCTGAGTAAAGTGCACTAAAGTCATTGAAAGCCCAATTTAACAAAAAGCATGTTTTTATTAGTTTATAGAATTTCTGTCTCCAAACCCACTCTCTTCACCAGAATGTAGATATATGTATGTGACACAAAGCATTTCCAGATGATAATCTGCTTAAAAACACTTTAAAAAGCATGTCGCTGGAGCATACAGTGAGACATGATCTATTTTTGTACCACTTTTGTTTTGTAAATAATTCTTCATCAAGGCAATTACTTTAATGCAAATCGTCAAAACAGAGGAAGATAAATGACATGTGTGTATGTGTCTGTAAGGTGTGTAAGTCTTACTGTTTAAATGTCTTACAGCATTTTTACAACATTTTCAATGACAGACAAGCATTGGGCATATGATTTGAGCTAATTTGGTGTTTTGAAAAGATGAAGATGATAGAGGAAAGGAAGGGATTTCTGATGACATGGGGATTCACTGAAGAGAGAGGGTATGTGTATTGTTTTAAAAATAGAGCCTTAAGCTGTGTGCTTGCTTGACATACAGGTCTGAATTTGAGAGCTTAGCCTCGATGGAATAGGAGGGCACTTTTATAATTTGAACTAATTTATGATTACACAAGTTATCTAATAGCAAAACATACATTGTTTGCTGGAGAGATAAATGGACAAAAAGCTTTCCCACTTACAAGTAGATGTATAACTTAACAGTCAGACAAATATTATAATAAATCCGTAACCAAATTAAATATTATAACGGTTTTGCTAAGGCAACTAAAATGTCCTTTAAGTTCAGAACACTTAATGGGACCCTATTGAGTTTTCGTTTAAATAAAGTTATCTTTACATTTACTGTTCCTCAACAAAACAAGTGTGTCCGTGATGCCTAAAACACTTGCAACGCTGGTGTTTGAAATATTTGAAATCGTGCATTGTTTACATCCATGATTGGTAGCTTTGGTACCTTATTCCCTGCCTTTTGCAGGCATATTGCATTCTGCCTCTTTTTTGCATGTTTACCGCAACCAAATGTCAATCAGTGAGATAAGACAGAGATGAGAGCATGAAAACCGGCAGCAGGTATATGCCTGCACTGCATGCACTGGACTTTTAGATGCTTATGAAACTCATAAGCCCATTGAATGCTAATAATATAAATGAGGATGATGATTCTGCACTATTATTGAATAAAGGAACGGAACTAATGACTGTGATGATCCCCTGACTTTTTCAACATGTTGTAGGAATAATATTATTGTCCATGTAGCAATAATGTCACAACTACCAAAGGTGTAAATAAATATCCCTTCTTTATAATTATTCAGAGAGAATTGTGAAATGTACCCGACCGCTGAAAAATGTCAGTGAGCTGAAGTAAACAGGTGGCTGGTGAATAAATCTGCATGTACAGTTAATCAGAGAGACTCTTTGCAGGAGTGGGCCCACTAAAAAAGGGTTAAGCACAAATTAATAATCGCTTGAATTGAAAAACTGTCACGAAACCCGAGTGAGAGCAAGACACTAAACCCTCAAGCTCCAGATGAGCAGGTCACCACCTTGCATGACAGCTTCCTGCCATCGGTCTATCAATGTTTACGTGAGGCAGCAAGAACGAAAGAAACAAAGGATTGTACACAGGCCATGGCAGGAAGCTTTTCCAAGCCAAAGCTCTGGAAAGATTATCCTCACTTCTCTTCAGATGGATTAAACTCGCTTCAGGATGATGTGTGTCAGTCACCCGAAATATGCACGAGAGCCCCTCTTATGACTTCAGAGATGTTTGTTATTCCATTGTTGGTATAAAAAGTTAATTCTGAAATTGAAGTTATAACGGAGTCAGCTAAAAAAAAAAAAAAAAGGGAAGAGCTCCTTTTCCCCTCTGTGTGTTAAGAATTGCTGTGGGGAAGAGTTTGTTTATAGTTGAGAAATGACTGAGAAAGCAAGCACTTAATGAACAAGAAAATGGATGCTTCTCATGGAGAAAATCTCAAGTTAAGGGATGTTGGTTTATGCTGTGTGAATGCCTGTATACGATAAAACTAAGGATATGAGATTGCATGCTTTCTATTTATTGTCAGGGTATGATTCCCATATATATTTGTGTATGTATAAAAAATATGCTATTATGTTATTAGTTATGCTGTCAATCTTCACTTTACAAAATGCAAATCATGTACTACTCTATATCAATGACGTTTCATTTCCGGGATTGCTCCGTTGCTGCCGGAGGTTCCGCCGGATGGCCCTCATTTTCGGCCAGATGTCCCTCACCTTCCACTTTCTTTGTGTTGGCATTCTAAACTCCTGTCCATTTATGAGGACTACGGTGCACTGCTCCTCAGATCTCTGCAGGGTAAATCCAAACAGCTAGCTAGACTATCTGTCAAATCTGAGTTTTCTCTTGCACGACTAAAACAACTTTTAAACGTGTTCCACAAAAACAAATTCCTTCCTGAGGCTTTATTTTTTAGGCACCGTTGCTCCATCGAGCGCTTAGAGCCGCCCAAGATGATTGTGATTGGTTTAAAAAAAATGCCAATACACCAGAGCACATTTTTCTCCTATTGCAGAATGTTGTGTGAAAGGGCCAGACATTTCTCTGCAGCGCTGCGGAGATAAGTCAACAACACATTTACTAACCTTAATATTAAACAGCAGTTAATAAATGTGCTGCCCTACTGTAAACCCTATCTATGCATATTCCTCTAAACCTCTGGTCTTCTCTGCAAGTGATGAGTGCAGCAGAAAGGGCAGGATAAATAATTCATGTTGTGAAAAATTGTGCTTATCCTCAATTGGGCTCATACAGTAAGCACTGTGGAATGGGTCAATATTTTAAATACAATTGTCTTTTTTATTTTCAGCGATTTTGTGGAAAGTTCTAATTTTCACAATGGAAAGGTGTTAAGGTGAACATCTCTGGTCTCAAATATGATGAAGCTGAGTAAAAAAAACTGATAAATTGGAAACTTTTTTATATTTCGTTCAATTCTGAAAAGTGAGGCACACAACACTAAATATTACAGTGTTTGTATTACAGCTACAGTAAATGAGGTGCAAAATGACTAGTGTGCAGACTGCTTTGCATTATGATACAGTAGCTAAATTGTCAGTTTGCACAGATAAATAAGCAGAATATGCAGACATTTTCTCTTCAGTTATTACTGGTAAAGACAAAGTGTTCCCTTTGTGAACATTGTGATTATTTCCTGCACTTTTAAGTTATAATTGTGCTTCTCCCATCTTTCTGTGTGTAATCTATTTGCAGCAAGTGAAAGAAAATATACTCTTTTTTTCTTTGTAAATGCATGCAAAGGCGCAACATATTTTAAGTTAGGACCCTCAACTTCCTTTCTGAAAGTGTAAAAGCTACTTTCTTTGTTTTGTTTTTTAAAGAATTTTTTGGTTCACAACTTAACTAGTGTGATTGAAAACTTAGTCCTTTACTTGTACTGTACACCATTAATGTCAGGGACATCAAGGCTGCCAGTAATGAAGATGACGAATTAGCTTACCTCCTTGTGACCTTTTTTTTATTTTGTAATTTAATTAGAGTTTTTTTAACATAGACAAAGGGGCTGACGTCTTTGTTCCTGTGACAGCTCACTAAAAAATAAAGACAAAAGGACTGGAGATGAATACTGGCTTAGATGTCAGACATTGAATGAAAGATGTTTTGTAGATGATGGACTTGCATTTGGTTTATTCTATTGATGAACACACTACTAACTGACACTAGTGATCTAAAATTCATTATATTCTTTCCATCTTTCCGGGGCGTCTGGAAAGTATGGAGTAGCAAGTCACTTTAAGCTTTTCTTTTCCAGTGCTTGAAAAAGCTTTGTGGCCTGCTCATCATGGTTAGGTATGTTCATGAAAAATGACATTTGGTGGCAACCTCTGTCTACAGAGCCTTGCAATTATTACATCATTACGAGAACACTGATAATGGTGGTAATATTGGTGGCATTTGAACCCATCATGATATTCCTCCTCCTTACAGAAAGTTTGTAAATTGTCTTATCTTCCTTATAAATTCTTATTTATTTTTAGTAGAAATAGTCTCTGTAGCAGTAGAGTGACACAGATTTGGTTCATGTGATAGTCTTCACCACTGCTTCTATGTAGCAAAGACCCTTTTGTGGCTCCCCAATCAGACGATAATGAATGGAGCAATTAGCAGTAATAATTAAGTGCTTTGTGAGGCTTCCCTTTGCCAATTCATCATGCGAGCATGTTTGATTTATCAGACCCCCTCAAGACATATGATGATGACAGGCAGCCACATACAGTACATAGTACGTCTGTGGGCTCTCTGCTACACTTGGCTCATAGCGAGGGATGATTGTCGGTCTATTATGTGGCCAGGATTGAGGACATCCCACTTGCCTCCCAACACCATAAGATGAGGCAAGGGTACAGACACTAAAACCCACACACACAGTCTCAGCACAGGTAAACAGCAAAAAAATGAAGGAAAAAAAACTAAATACAATCCTGTGGCCTATTTGGTCTGCCAAATGAGCCTTGATGATGAGGAAGTATACTGTCACACCATCCAATGAAAGATATTATTGATTTAGTCATACCTTACTTGTCCACTGCATGCACGGTTCATTACGTTACTCAAACACTCTATGAAGGCCTCATTAGATCCCTCTAGCCCTTGTATAATTCATGTTGAACGTTTGCTTCTGCAGGCCCACTGTGTGTCAAGGTCGTTTTCATTCGAGCCATGACCCAGAAGGGCTTGCTGTCCCACAGGATAGATGGATATTTGTTTTGGAGTGCCTGTTGTGTTTGATCGGGCTGGGAGGTGGAGAACAGATAACATGTTGACTGGATGCACCCACAGAATGACTGTCCTTCTAACGCTGCATCTGGTCTCTAAAGGCAGCCCTGCATATCCTCCTTCAAAATCAGCTTGGTTGTGTAATAACCATATTTGATATGGTGAAGGGGTCGTGGGAGAGTTTGATGTAATCGCTGTGAATCAACATTAAAGGATAGCGGTTTTGGTAATGATACAGACTTGGCAATCCATCAAACATTGTTGTCAGGCAGAGGCCCATCAAACTAATCACTCTTGAAACTGTCCCTCATCTTAGCGTTGGCAATATCCTGAACGACACATCGATCACATTTAACACCTCTCCAAGAACTTTCAAAGTCCCTTTTTCAAATGTCAAAGCATTGCATGCATTAGTAGAACACTGTTCATAAAGGAAATCGATATTGGGTGTCATAAAGTTCTGATCTTTTCTGCTTGACAATGGGTTTGGTGCAGTGCCAAACCACATGCTCAGATTCAAAGACTTTCTTGGTTAAAATACTAGATAAAGCATGAGTGTATAGTGAAGCAATTCTATACGAGTTTATGAGGGCATGGCATGATTTTGACTTATTTATAGTTTCAAGTGTGCAGGGCAAATGGTCTACAAAGGAGTGAATTCAGGTTGTGATCCTGTACATTTTGCTAAAGCACTTATTAAGTGAAACTGCAGATTGACTTAGCGGGTAGTAGTAGGAGTCCCTCTCCTGCTCATGGTCAGGTTGACATGATCAAACTTGATCTTTTGTCGAGCAGCTTGCAGACCTAAAATGCTGCTCTCATTAAACCAAAGCTTACACTTTCATGTCAAGCAAACGCATCCGCAAAAACCAGAAGCATAAATATGGAGGTGAGAGCCAATTAAGCCTAGTGACCAAATCCTTATATTCAATCCTTAGATTAGAATTGTCGGCATCGCATTAAAAAGGTAGAGAATCATTGTTAGTATTTGTTATGCAGGAAGAGCTTCCATCATTCAGACCCTTCCATGATTCTCACTGGCTTCAGTCAGTGGTCATAATGTCCATTTCCTCTATGACCTCACTATTTTCACCATGCTGTTATAATAACTGATGGCAAGCCATACATCCTTAATTGCTGTTTTACAGATTAAATGTGTAATTACCATCATGTTTGAGTGAGGTTGTGATTTAAATTAAACACTAATATGATGTACCTTTAGGAATAGTTCTTATTTAACTGTACAGGGCTCGTATGTGTTTGGTTATAAATAAACTGTTGGCAGCACTTGGAAAAAGATACAGAGGGAGGAAACTGTAAAATGAGCAGCATGGCTGTGAGAATAAAACAGCGATATAGGGCTAGAAGGTTAGTGTGCCCGTAGAGGAAATCAATTATTTTGCAATGCCAATGCCTCAGACAGGCATGAAACAGCTATCAAACTGTTTCAAAATGTCCACCGTGAGGGGAGCAAAAGGATAGAACCGTAAAAAAAAAAATCTCTCTTAGCTTGCACTCCAAGACATGCTGGTGTAGTCTAAACAAGCTTGACCTCAATCATTTCCCTTGACTTTTTCTATTACCCAGTTGTACAAAGTTAAGGTGAAGTTCGGAAAAAAGCCCTCCCCGTCTTTGTTTTCCTTCTCTAGGCTCTGTGGGGATGCTTGGTCAATTCTCTCTGCAATGAATATTTGATCAAAACAGTAGAGTGTCCATTTAAATATGTTTCTATTACAGAGTCCTCTCAAAGAAAGGAGTGTCAAAAAGCATTGTTTCAATGTATTTAAATGCAGATGTATGTGGGATTTTCCATTAAACCAATTGTTTAACAATCTTAACATTTAAAGGTACACTTTTACTTGAAGGCTGCAGCAGATTGTCTGATATGATTAAACTTTTTATGAAGGTGTGAGAACTTTTCTTTGTACAAGTCCAAATCTCATTTACATTTTCCTTGATCTACTTCAAATGAGGCTTTTACTTTGATGAGTGTTAAGGAGTTAAAGTTCTTAAAGTTTACTGTGATCATTTGATTCTGACTTTTGCTTTGGTGGGTATGGCACGGTATTAATAATGCATCTCGAAGCATCATCCTTATGCTGTGAGGAATTTGCATATATATTGGTTTATCTTTTGATTATTATCCCAGCAGCCATCACACCATTAATAATCAATGAGTAAAACGTTACAAAGTTTGCTGCGAATCACATGACACCAGTTAAGAGATATTAGCTAACATAAGAGAATACTGAACGCAAATTCTCTCATCTGTTTTGTTTACCTTAGTATTAGTTGCCAAGGCATTGTGTTGGACATTGTGTTAAAATGCAATAATACTCAACTTTTAGAAAAAGAGCTGCTTCAGATTTATTCAAATCTACCACACGGTATATTGAGTTAATAGTCACTGTGATCATTCTTCCTATTGTAAAGAAGTGATCCTTTTCTTGCGTGACCACACAATAAAAGATGAGGGGCAAAATCCGCAGCCGTCGCTAGCAAGCTAATATGTGCAGCCTGTATTGCCTAGTCTTGCATTGCCAGACCTTCCTCCACATCGCTGTGGAGGAGGGTCTGGCTAGTCCACACAACATTGCTTGATTGGAGAAAACATGCTCTGGTTTATTGGCATTTCTTTAAACTAATCACAATCGTCTTGGGAAGCACTAAGCGCCGGACAGCGCAATGGTGCATCTGCAAAATAGCCTCGGGAAGGAACTTGTTTTGTGGAACGTGTACACTCAAAAGTTGTTTCACTTGTGCAACAGAAAACTCAGATTGGACACATAGTCTAGCTAGCTGTCTGGATTCACTCTGCAAAGATCTGAGGAACAGTTAACCATAGTCCTCAAAAATCGACCTGAGTTTAGAATGCCAACACAAAGAAAGCGGAAAGTGACGGACATCCGGACGAATATGGGGGACATCTGGCGGAATTTCCGGCGGCACTTCCGGCAACAATCCCGGAAATGAAAGGTCGTGGATATACTGTAGACTAATATTTGCCAAACCAAGTGGGTATTTTAGCACAGTGTGCTTTGAGAACATCCTGACAAAACACAGATACAAACCATGTCTGTCCCTACTATGCACAGAGACTGGAGCTAAAATGAGAGGGTCTTAACATAAACAAGAGAATCTGCTGCGTTAGCTGCATTAGCCATCTGTGGCAAATAAACCCAGACCACAAAAACACTCAATAGTCAAATTTTTGCGACTAAAGCAGGGTGAAAGTTCACTTTCATATTTTAGTTTGAGCATTAGTAAGCGTGATTGCCTGCAAACTTACAAGTGACTACCAGAACATATCTCTCCACTGAAGCTCAGCAAGGAAACAGTCTGGGGAACCACAAAGGGAAGTTTGCCCGAAAAAGACTAACTATGGGAAATACATATTTAATTTGGGTTAACTCAAACTGCTAAAGCCCCACATTAGCTTAATTCAAATTCAAAATCATTTTTTACACAAAATGAGGACTGGGAACTCTTTCAATGTATATACGAGCATGTGAGCTGTGTGTCTCACTAATAAAAAATATCACCAATTTATCAGAATCACTTTAAAACCCTATCAATCCGATACCAAGTAAGAATCAAATCCTACCAAGTAAGTAATGGCTCAGTGACCAGTCTTATTCTACTTCTGGCATAAAAACTATTTTGGTGTTGATGCCTATAGAGTAAAAGGGAAATGGCACTGCCTTGAGGAAATCCCTACAGAGTAAAAGAGAAAGGCAGCATAATCCTAAGAGATTATGGCTCAGTATTAATTTGGTTGAGGTCAGTGTTCAGCCCAAGTTGAACTCTGAATGAATGCCTTTTACGAGGAAGTGGGTAATTCAACTAAACCCTGAGCACAGTTTTTCTAACACATCATCATTGCTTCATTAGGTAAGTGAGAGCAAATAATGTGCTAATTGAAACATTTGAGTAGTGGGGACTTGGCTTGAGCTGGCCTCTCTTTCTGAATATGAATATCCCATAATTCATTTGTCTGTTATTAACTTTCTGCCCCACCTGTTGCTTACTTGTAGCCCTGTTCCAACCAAAAAGTTCTAGGAACTACGGAACCAGAGCATCGCATGGCTGTGCTGCAATAGGAACCGGAAAATCTTTTGCCTTGCAGTGTTTTTATTGTGTTCATTATGTTTGGTCTCATCTTGCAGGGCAGAATAGGTTCACATGTTTTTATTACAAGGACTGACAAGTTTTTGTGAAGCATGACATTAAATTGGCTGTGTTGTAGCTTTATTTTGTAAAAACAGCTTTGATCTGCATGTGCTCCATACTTAAATGACACTTCAAATACCCCACAGACAGTGGTGCGCATAATGCAACCGAATGCAAGACCCTATATTTCGACTCTTTCAAGACCTTTATTCCCCCTCTCACCACCCAAGGTTTATTGTAACAGCAGTTTGAAAAACTGTCAGCAGACATCAAATCCACTGTGCTGTTGCGCGGTGTCAACAACACAGAAAGCTCAAGACGCCCACAATCCATCAACCGTGTCAAATAGCACAGCGGATACCACATTCATCACAAAAACCTGCGACGACTGCTTTAGTCCACCTCTCTTCGACCTACTAATGTGCTCTCACATGTATTCAGTCTGTGTAGTTTCTCGTTTGTCACCACATTCGTAATCACGTGTATACATGTATAAGTAAGCATGCATATGTACATGCGAGTATGTTGACAGCAACGCTCCGTTTCAACATGTCCCTGCCAGTTACAATATCATGCGCAGGCACAGAATACTCACATCATCCCATGTGTGCAGTGTCTGTTCCTACACACGACAGCAGCCATTGTGTGCTATTGTATGAGTACTCTTTCAAATGTCAAAAGGAATGTGGCTCTGTAACAGTGAGTTAAGAACCCATGGGTGGAAAAAAACGACATTTAATCTCAAGAGCTTTAGAGACACCATACTCTATGTTGCATGGGCCATTGTTGCGTGATTGCGGGACCCGATCTTGCATTTACATGTTTTATTTCACTATGAAGAATTGTTTCAGGTTGGCATATTTGTATTGGTCTACTGTAATAAGTGCTTCAAAACAACAAACTGTTTTGAAAATTAGAATTAGTACAAATGTTAAAAAGTATTTAAGGCATTATCGTCCCCAGTGTTTTAAAGAGGCTTTATTAAAGTACTTGGAAATGAACTGCAAGGACAAAGGCCAGCTCAAGGCACAGTACAACATATATCAAGGTAGGGCTGCAACTAACGATTATTTTCATAGTCGATTAATCTGTCGATTATTTTCTCGATTAATCAATAGTTTGATCTATAAAAATGTCAAAACATGGTGAAAAATGTGGATCAGTGTTTCCCAAAGCATAAGAGGGTGTCCTCAAATGTCTTGTTTTGTCCAAAACTCAAAGATATTCAGTTTACTGTCACAAAGGAGAGAAGAAACTAGAAGATATTCACATTTAACAAGCTGGGAATCAGAGAAATCTTATTTTTTTTAATAAAAAAATGACTCAAACGATTAATCGATTATCAAAATAGTTGCCGATTAATTTAATAGTTGACAACTAATCGATTAAGCGATTCATCGTTGCACCTCTATATCAAGGTTTATAACTCTCTTCGCAGTAATTGTTAAATAATATTTAACAGTTACTGCGAAGAGAGTTAAGTAACCAAGGACACAGAGGGATAATGTTTCTGTTAATTAAATCCGTAAAAGCTCAACCAGCCTCATTTAACATGATGGAGGTGGTCTGCTCCACTTGTGACTTTTGTATTGGGAAAAAAAATGTAATTGTGGTATTTATTATCGATTGGATGGAGAAGGGCACTAGGGGAAATACTCTCACAAACATTAATATGATCCAATGTTGATGAATAATGTTGCAGTTGCAGTAATGAATAATGTATCATTCATAATGCTGCTCAATGTTTAGGGTGATGTGGAGCTTTCAAATGTTATATTTACTTGAAATGACAAAACACATTTGGTCCAAAACAAAAAAAGTCCCATTCTTAAAAATGTTGCCATCATCTCCGGGGTGAAGCATTTCCATCCTGCTACAGCTGACCTGTTCTGACATGGGGAGGTATCTATCGAGGCATGATGGGCAGCTTATTTTCCCAGCAGGCACCTAATTAGAGTCCCTATGACCTTTTACAACTGAACAGACCACTGGTCGTGCAATGTTTTGAATACAGATATCTATTCCACTGACATTTTTTACGAAAAAAAAGGACATTTTCCCCTGTTTTGAGAAAGTGCTGCCAACCTGAACATTGGTTCAGGCTCTCATGGATCAATTATGCTGCGCCTTTGGCAAGTTTGGTTCCTGTTGGCAAAAATATGCCTCAGGATTACAAAACAAAATGTTGCTTTTCTCAAAAAACAAAATGCAACCAGAATTAACATAAATTGTTTTCCAGGACACTTTTCTGATGTGTCAGGTATTTTAAGATACTATTATTTTACTGACACATATAAATACGTATGCAGTATAAATTACAGTATAGATACAGACAACCGAATTACACATAGTACTCTCTCTTTATCTGCCGGTTGCTGGCTAACTAATAACATAATTCTACCAGTATGGATGAAAGGAAAACTTCTAATTATATTCAAATAATCCAAATGGAATTCAAGTTATTGGACTATCATCTGTCTTATTTCTTGTAGAACCTTGTTTAAAGCCACTATGAATTATGAAGTCAGGTCAATAAAAGTAAAGCTGATCCTTCACGCTCAGTAATACAAGAGATGAATTACAATATTCCTCTCATAACCCCATTTTAATAGCTGTACTGAAAAGCTCGATTCATGGCATGCATGCTTTTTCTACAATGAACCAAGAATGGCTGAAATCCATTCCAATTATCTCCACTGCTGCTATTGTGTCCTATCTCTGTCCTTGGTAGCTCTGCTATTTTGCATCTTGCATATCATTAGCACAAAAAAATCACTTAACAGTCTCTGCAGGAGAGGTTTGTAACTTACTATAGATGACATTCACCTAAACCAAGTGCATAATTTGCACATCGTGGTCACAGTGTTTTTAACCACATTTTGTATTCCATCACCTTCATTTCACAATTTGTATCTCTTTTGTTACAGTATATGGTACATTTCTGATGTGTTTTTTGTGTAGACAAGCAGTACTTTGTGATAACACATATATATATAGAACACAATGGACCCAATATTTAATGAATCATTTTAAAATATAATTTATTTGATCATGTATTTTACCTTTATCTACCTACCTTTATAGATTTAATATCTTGCTCAAGGGAGCTTCAGCAGATATAAGGATAGTATCATTGAAGGATAGTTTATCATTCCTTGAGCCAACCCGCACCTGCTTTGTGAACTTTCACTTCCCCACAACTAAACTGCTGTTTATCTGTCATGACCTCATACTGCATCTCTGTTTCCCTCTGTAACTAACTAACTAACTCTAACCCAGCCCAGTGACACAGAGGGCCACGACAGCAATAAAAAGGCTGTTTAATTTGCCTCCAGTTTAAGATCTATGTGATATGTCGGGATGCACACATAATTGCAGGGATCAGGGACAGTCATCTAGATTGAAAAAAGATGCCCTTGGCTGAGTTGGTTGATAGTCTCTCTATCTCGCTCTTCTTATTTCCGGATTCTCTCCCTCTGGCAACAGCAATAATTTAAGTTTTCGTAATGTTTTTGTTCACAGACTTAACTCACCGGTTTCTTCTGACGAGATGTGATGTGATGTCAATACAGGTGAATTTTCCAACAATACAAAATTGAAAAGTCAGTGCAGCCAAATTCTATGGTACCTCCCAAACTGCGAAGTAATAGGCAAGACACTGGGGTCTATGTCATATATTGACCCTGTGCCAAATAGTGGCTGACCGTGGCCCCAGTCCTTTCACACACAGCTGCTGGTAGCGTCGTTAGCAAGCCTTATCAGCGTCGGCGGGCAAATGACATGATGCATGAACAGTGGCAGTTAACGCATAACATGGGCCCGATAACTATGCTATGTTCAGAGCTTAAAAAGATATTTAGGGCTGATGAACACTATTGTTAACCCAGCTGTGTTAACTGCGTGCACAGCAGGGCTATGGCTATGTACACACACCCACCTCTACACCAAACAGCCAAACTACTGCACATACACTTACTTACATAATGTATACTAAGCTATAGAGTATTCATATTTATACCATTGTATACTGTGTACTGTATACTACAATGTACATATCAGATCAATATTGTATACACTGTATTCATAATCATAACCCCAGCTGTTTATTCTGTAATGTCTACTGCTAGCATTACTTGTAATTACTCTTCACTATGTATTTTATACTATAGGCTACCTGCACTGCCTAAAATGTTCATACTGTATATATGTCAACGTATTCATACTTATTGTTAATACTGTTCATACTGCTCATATTGTATATATCTATCATATTTAGACCCTTCCTGTTTATTCCACAAATTTTAATTAGTCAGTATTTTATTCTGTACAATGCTCTGCACTTTACTGCTTTTTGCACTTCTGGTTAGATGCTAAACTGCATTTCATTGTCTAAGTACCTTTACTTTGTGCCATGACAATGAAGTTAAATCTAATCTAATCTATTCTAATGTACTGACACTCCCCCACAGACACACACAGAGGGAGAGCCTCTCAAAGAGCAGTTAGCTCTGCTACAACACAGGTACCCATAGTGTGATTCTCTCAAAAGGGCCATAAACGTGCTTCTAGTGACTGTCAAAGCACCACCTTTTTCCAGCAGAGACACAGAGAGTCAGACTATAGCTGCTCATGGCTGTCAACTGTGACTACCAGCTCTATGTCGCTGCTGTCAAGGATACACTGTCAGTCTCCCCCATGTCCCCTGACCCTTGCATCACACACACATATAGCCACAAGGTCACCACCCTGCAGGCGCTGCATTTATTAATTATGCTTGGAGGGTCCTAGCAGAATTTGAGGGTGTAGTTACCCTTTAAATAATAACTACAGCGAGTGTGAGGTTACAGCTATAGTTCTAATGCTCTACCTTAGTAGTTGTCAGCTAGTGAAGCATTAAAAGATGAGACGACGCTAACACCTTGCATTTTGGGTGAATCTCTTTTGGGTGAAAGCAAAACTATTTTGTAATATTTTACTAGTTTGTTAACTTGTGTTGATGCCATTCCCAACACATTCCTATGCACATATTCTGAATACAGTTAATGTGAAATCTGCCTTTGTTTTCAACAGAAACATTTGTGCACCACCGCATGATGGGTCAATATATATCCAATGGTTTATTTTCAATTTCATGCTTTTCTGGTTCCATCTAAATGTGTCAGTAGGTGATAATTCCCGACCCTCTCTACTGCAGTGTCAATGGGATTTGCTGACTGAATCCCTGCTGCCATTCTCACATCATAAACATATTCAGGATCCCTATTTATACTACATGTACTAATCATGGTCAGGGTCATGACGTCTGAGTAAAATGTGACAGACAGGGAATGTCTTGCAGGTTTATTTTCATTCAGGGAGACATGACAACAACACAAGTGATTGTGATGTGATATAAAATTCAAGCGATGGCGTTTTTTAGTGAGTCACTGTGTCACTGCATGCAAGTACCTGCTTTACTATAAGCATATGTAGGGCAATAGTCTAACAGTATACCACGTATGCATATTGTACAGTTTACACCCTCATGGAATTACTTAATATGCTTGCAAGATTATTTATGAATACATGCTGGTGTGTGACAATTATATGCAAACAAGCTGATTCACTGACTTCTCTTCCCTCACATATGCATGTTTTAGGCAAAGAAGCACAACTAAGTTATTCACACCCTTAGGATATACACAGACTTCAAAAGGATGATTTACTTGGCCATTTCCCACAGAACGAAACTAAAACAGAAAAGACAACATTTGTGTTGAATTTCAATTAAAACAATGCACTTTTCTCAACATGATTTCATACGTCTGATTGTGCATAACAAAGTGTGAAAACTTTAATAGCACTTTCAATGACCCTTTGAATGATTTCTCCCCAGACCCAAAGCAATATTGTTGGGACAATATGGCAACCCAGCAGATTATAGTTAATTAAAGGTGAATCAACATAACCATTTGCATCTCTCTGTGGCCTGGTTGGTGACTTCAGTGGAGTCCTCAGCTGACTAAAGTGACCCTGGCTATTTGATGGAATGGATGCAAATAGGCCTTGACCCAAGGCCGACATTATGATGATTAGCCTGACAAGTTAAATTCCTCCCTAGAGGTCCCTAATACAACCTCAATTAAACTGTCTGGACAACATGAGGCAAGCCGGACTCTCTGGTCTCCAGTTTATTACAGCTCATCATCATGTGTGCGTGATCATGCCTATTTTCATCTCTGGACATTTTAATTTCACACGCTTTCAGTTTTTGCTGTTAAAATCCAGCCTTTAATTCATGACATAACTAACGCATCAGTGGAAAATCTTCATTAGAAATGCATCTTACCGCTACTTTTCATTGTGAATTGTGGTCCGTTCCACAGAGTGATTAAAGACAACCATGAAATAGAAATAACAGTATTATATTTGCGGGGGAAAAAAGTGGATTTTTAATTTCAGCTATTGCAAGAGCCAATCCTTTATAAGATACTCCTCATATGATGATCAAACTAAATATTTTCTGTGAGGAAATTAAGCAGCAGCTCATCCCTCTCCATCTTCCCATCTGCTAAATTAAATGTATGACTTTATTGTTTTATTCACTACTCATTTTACAGTTTTAATAAACCCAGTTTGAGGTAAGCACTAATGCAGAGATGTATTTTCCTCCTTTAGTATTAACACCTGCAACCCACTCACTCCTCAGAAAACTTTTTTAAGACTAAAGCAGAGCAGGAAAGGGAGAGAGAGAAGGAGAGAAGAGCGAGTGCAAGAATTATACAAAAATAAAAACGCCAAAAGAGCACCAGCACAAAAATAACTGCAGGACGAACACATGAGGGAGAGGTAGTGAATCCTAAAATTAGCAGTAGAGCATTATTTAAATCTCTCATTTCAGGTCAGGGGGCTTGGTAAGACCCCAAAGTGTTAAACTGGTAAAGGAATAGGTATCTCAACAACTAAAAGAGACACATAACATGTTTGTCTTGAATATTTTTTTCTCCTGGTCGTATCTTATTTTAAGGGGACTTCTTCTTGACAGTGATACCATCCCACATGGGTGAAAAATCAAAGAAAAAACTAAGGCAAGGCGTTAGTCCACCTCAGAGATACAAGAACAGATTCAGTGCTCCTCTGCATAAATTCCACAAGTCTCTGAACTCTATACTGGAGGGATGAACACCATTCTTTCAAAAGATATTCCCATGTTTGGGGACTTTGCACACTTCACACATACTTCAGAGCAGATGTACACTTTATTTTAATCAGACGTGAGGTCAATAAATAAGGAAAAAAGGTAAGGGACTGAAACATATAATTTTTTTTATTTGCAGTCTACATAGCGATCTGTAAAATTCCCATCAGAGACACATTTCTAAACTTAATTTTGATTAATTACTGATTCTGAATACAGATTTTTCCTTTTATGTTCTTCTCATGGTGTCTGTTTCCATATGAGATCTATAAACTAAATTATTTATTACTTATCTCATACGTGTTTAAAGCGTAACTCTCGCCAAAATGCAACCTAGGGTCTTTTTGTGAATGTACCCGAGTCAAACTTTCGTTTAAAAGCATATTTAGGACGGAATCGCCACTTTTAAGATTTGCCGTATTTTTGTTTTTCGGTCTAATGGCCTTTTGAATGGGAGTGCTAGGGGCACTTTTATGCTAGCCTCAAAATAGCTACCCAGAGTTTACTAAAAAGAAAGGTTTCAAAAAAAACCAATCGATTTCCGAATGCAACATTAACAGGGAGGAGAGTAAAGATGGAAAGCTCCTAAAGCTTAGTTCCATATAAATGCACAGATTATTTCTTGTTTTGTCGTTATTGAAAAACAATATTGACCTTGTAGTTGAAAAAGGAGCCTCATATATATATATATACAGATATCGATTCCTTTTGAATGCCGAGGTGGTAGCAGCCAGAAACAACAAGCCCTACGGTGAGTTGTTCAAAACCTTTCTTTTTAGTAAACTCTGGGTACACAGACAATGTTGTCAATGCTTTCGTTAAGGTGTAGAGCCCCTGGTGATACTTCGAGCAAAGTTTCATGTTGTGTTGAGCCTTCTTAGTGTTTTAAAAATAGCTATTTTGAGGCTAGCATAAAAGTGCCCCTAGCACTCCCATTCAAAAGGCCATTTGACCGAAAAACGAAAATACGGTAAATCTTAAAAGTGGCGATTCCGTCCTAAATATGCTTTTAAACGAAAGTTTGACTCACAAAAAGACCCTAGGTTGCATTTTGGGGAGAGTTACGCTTTAATTGGGGGTTGACTGTCTTGGGGCTACAGAATATGATTCACATAATTTTCATCAAACCATTCAGTGACCCATTATGCCCTGTATGGTGGTATCTACATTTGTTATGTTTCTCCAGTAATTTATGCATGTTTTTCCTTTAATGTGTTACCTGCCCATAACCCATTTAGACCTTTTTTAGGGGGGCTCAAGCCCCTAAATGTCATCTCAGCCCCCCTAAAAATTATAATAATAAAAAAAACTAGTACTTCAAGGTAGTTTGCTAACTTGTCTGTTAGTGACAGAGGACAAACAATTACAGGTTCAAAGGGCTTGAAACATGTTTAATATCCTGTGTCGTCACCAAAGCTATGCACCTGTTACCCACACAAGGAAAGGGTTAACAGAAACTTAGTTTTGGCTAATCGGAGGTGGTTGTGCCAGACTCTCGCCTTTGGCTGAGTCTCTATCTAATCTGTCAGAGGGAGAGCAGGAGTGCGGTTGTGAAGTTTAACGTTGGTAGTCACCAGAGAAGAAGTTGGTTATTTCATGGCGCAGATTAGAACCCAAATTAAAACGTAAGAAAGTAAAATTGCTGAATGTTAGAACATTCAAATTGGTCGTTATTACTGTGACTTATGAAGTGTCAGGTTTAGTTCCATCATAGTGTTAATAGTGTCAAAAAATGTTAGCTGATGTTGTTGTTCAGTAGCTAGCTCAGAGATTATCAAATGAAATTACAGATTTAGCAGGGGTTTTTATTGCATGGCACAGTATCCCTTTCACATTCTCATTAGGGGCTGAGCCCCCCTAAAGGTCTAATCCTAGAATGATCTTCTGCTAAAGCACCACTGAAAGATAAATCTGACAGTGGTTAATTTCAAATAATGCCTCATGATCCATACAAGCACAGTGATTGTATTTTGGGGTTGGAAGTCTTTAAGGAAATTAAGGGTTATTAGTTTACCATTGAGTATCATGACAATGTAAACCTTGAACGTCCGAGCTCAAAAGAAAATCATGAAACCATGATTTGTATTCTCTGCACTGCAAACAATGCAGTAAACGGGTAAACAACAGCACTTGTTCTTAAGTGATTTAACAGTTCTTAATAATACATTGTAATTTATGTTCATAGCATTGCATGCTTTCTATGGCTGATATAACTAAAGCAGCATCATGTAATTAATATCCAAATACCAATGGGGAGGAATATCACAGCAAGATATTGGTGTTACCTCTCACTCTACAGTAACTTATCTCATTTCCTTATTGTGTGTCGAGCTGCTCTGAGGAGGAACTCTGGTACGGTGCTTTGCATTGTAATATCTTTTCAGGTCAATTGATATTCTGCCTGAGCCTGGGAATAAACGCAGCTCTTTCTGTCTCGCTCTCTTTTACATTCTGACCAGTTTATAATGCGCTGAAGAACAACAAAATCTGTTTACATATAGACACAGATCAGTTCCCCCTATCAATTGCAGTTCTAACACACTATAATGTTTTAATCAGTTATGATGATGTTATTACCTTCAACATTGCCTCCTCCGTTCATTCCCATCATCTGAACACCTGGGGACCCTGCGCTGATGATGCCACTCTAAATGGGATTCAGTCACCTTGACCCTGAAGGACCCGCTTCTGTAATTAATCGCTCAATGTTTTGAAACACAAACAGACTGTTAATGTCCATTAGAAGTTTAAATGTGGATCCTCATGTCCATGTTTAGGGGAGATGTTTTTTTATGACACAGCAGTAAATCTATGCTTATCACTCATTGTGTTGTGTGTTATAAAACTCAAAACTGTTACTCATTAAGTAGTCATCACATTACAAATACAATAATACATTTTATTGGATCACATTTAGTTTGCAAATTGTTTCAAACAACTCATTTTTAATATGGTCCAACTTATTTTAAAATTGTTTGCATTTAAAAAAAATGTAGTCAACTCTTACTCCCTTTATTTTTCAGTCTATGGCATTTTCACCTCATGTGTCAAACATGCCATATATTACTTAAGACTGTCCCCCGAAAAATGACTTCATAAGTCATTTGCACAATAATCAATTATGACTCATATTTACGTTTTATTGTTAGGCAGCGATCGTTACGTTTAGTTATGAGGATGAAAAATGGGTCGTATTTCCTGCCACCCCTAGGGTCGTTAATTTAGGAAACACCCCTATGGGTCGTATTAGAGGGTATGAATAAATTACCTATATCCTTGTATGATTTGGAGGACTTGTATTTTTTAAGGACAAGTTAGGCTACAAAGATATGCCATTATTTGGCATGTGAGTGGTATCATACAGTAATAATGCCATCATAATCATTTGTTAATTATTTACTTTTTTTTCAGTAGATGGGAGGGAAGGGAATCATATACTTGAAGGTGATTAATACAGTATGATTTTGACCCACAGCCACACAGGTATATATATATTAGAACAAGCTCTCGGAGCCGTCTTATTTTGCAAGTAAAAATGTCGACCAAGTGTGGACAACAAATGAAGTTTTCTTTCAATTGAAGATCAGATAAGGACGCCAAGTGAAATGGAATCTGTTGGAAGCTGTCAAACTGTTTATGCTGCACAATGAACCAAAAGTAATCAAGCAGTGCCCACAGGACTGTGTTCATACATTTATTCATCTCTGAAACCACAACAGCACAAGCAAGTATGAAAAGATGGACACACAAACACAGATCGAAAAAGCACCTGTATGCCAGAGACAGGGACACATGCACAGTTTAACCACTACTTATACATGCTCACTTTTTCAGAGACACAGTGCATGCACACATGAACACCCACGTTGTATAATGCCTTGGGCACAAGCCACATTTCACAGGCCGTGTTCAAAGGAGACAAACAGGTCATCCGAACCAACATTAAAAGGACAATTTCTATGAATTCATATAATCTCTTGCATTTGACCAATTACACACATGCATGGGCTGCACTGAGGCAGAGTCAGGGACAGGCGTAAAGATAGTAAGCTTTGATTTCTGCCTCTTGTGGCCACGACTACTGTAGTCAGGCTTCACAGATGTCAGCCACTTGATTAATCCTCCCGTTGGGCTCACTCCCTCTTGTTTCACTGTGTAGTGTGCGTTGCTTTTTTTCAAAATCCAGGCCCCTCCAAATGTGCAGCACAACAGCAGTGAAGGTAGCCATCCAGTTAGCAGAAGAACACTAACAAGTTTATGACGGAAAATAAAAAAAGTGACTAGTCTTTGTTGTTATTTTTCACTCAAACCAATGCCACTGTGGTGTGAAGTGGTTTAACGTGTGTTCAGAGTGCAGGATACATTTGCTGTTGTGTAGGTTTTTTTGACAGTATCATGAGTATTGGGCTAAAAATAAAAAAAAGATCAGGTCAAATTTATCATAACCATCATTGATAAATGCTATAGATGGTATGGTATAAATTGTTATTTCACTGTTAACAAACAATGACATTATGATTTATGTTTGTTTACTAATTATAAGTAATGTTATAATTTATGTTATTTTATCATTACTTTAGTATAATACAAAACAGTTAGTTTATCAATTTAAATACATAATACTTTGTCAGTTGTTAATAATTGTTTTGTAAACCATCTATAAACATTAATTGGATGGCTATTATAAAGTTGCTTTTAATTGATTAGTTAATGACTAATAAGTGGTTTATAAAGCATCAAGTAACATAACTTTTCCCCTTTTCTGGTGATCTATGAAAGGGACGATTATTTGTGCATTGATAAAAGCTATATAAATAATGTTTATAAATGCTTTCCATTTATTCACCATTAAGTATTATAATAATTTGCAACTTTATAAAAAACATGCAAATAATGGTTGGCGGTTTACAAATGATTTCCTAAAGGTTTACAAATACTATGTCAATCATTAACAAATAATATATAGTTATGATACAGTTTGTGCAACAATAAACTGTTAAAATAACATCAATTATAGCATTTATTAGTGATGGTTGGATGGTAACAGTCTTTGGGTGAACAAAAATACATCTAATGAGAAAGACTCTAATGATATATGATTCAACAAAGATGTTCACTTGAACTAAGTGGCGACGTATGCTGCATGAAGAGCTAATTATGCATGTATGTCTGAAATTTCACAAATAATTGAATGAATCACACTCCTGGAAACATTGTCCAGGGTGAGCAATAGTAAGAGTTGAATTGTGCAACTTGCATTACAACAACAGAACGATGCCAGAGTGTTAATTAAACAATACTCTATACTGTGAATAGGTAGCACACCATTCAGATGGATCAGCCAAGTATGAGAACAGAGGAACTGGATGAGTAAGAGTAAAGAAAATGGAGGATAACATGAAGATGCAGTAAAAACAGGTGGAAGAACTGCAAGTGAAGGCTTGATGGGTGGAAGGTAGCAGAGATGGGTGATGATAAGTGGCTATGCATCTGTGGAGACTCTGAATGTGAATGTGAATGTGAATGTGTGTGTGTGTGTGTGTGTGTGTGTGTGTGTGTGTAGTGTGTGATTGGCTGCTGGAGTGAAAGCAGGTTGCAGACGAGCAGAGCAGAGGTTGAATGTGGTGGGAAGGTTTGATTAGATTCTGGGGTCTGGCTTGTGAGGCTAAATTGGTGTGTGTGTGTGTGTGTGTGTGTGTGTGTGTGTGTGTGTGTGTGTGTGCGCGTGCGTGCGTGCGTGCGTGCGTGCGTGTGTGCGCGCGCGTGCGCGTGCGTGCGCGTGCGTGCGAGTGTGATGGCATGTGGTGAAGATGGAGTGAGGCTATAAACCAGGTGGCTGTGACAGTTGGGGGGTTTTAATATATGTGGGGGAGCTTGGAAGACAACAGGGAGCTTAGGAAGGTGGTATTAAAAGGGTGGGGCTTTGATGGCAGGAAGAAGTTAGAGAGAAAACATTAAAGTTGGGTGTGTCTCAGTGAGGGCTTAGTGTTCTCATGCATTGATGCTGATACTCTTGGTAAAAATTATCACTTTTGTTGTGTAACATGGAAAAAAGAGAGGAAAGAATTCAGATCTGGCAGGGGAAAAACAAATGTGTGTGGCCAAGCCACTCACATTAGGGAATGGTGTTTTTATATATATTTTATGAATATGTATAACTTAACTAACTAAATGAAATGCAAATAGCCAAAGGAATTAGAATAAACATGACCAAGATAATCTTTTGGAGCCCTATTAAAATTTGTGTTTTCATAGAAGCTCATGCCTTGATGACCCATAATTTGCTTAATGCATCCAGGTCACTGCATCAGCTGACACTTGTTTAAATAAATCAAAATGCATATGTATAGTTTTAAAAAAGCCAAATAATATCTGGTTAAGGTATTATGTATGCCAGGTGGAAATCAAACAATCAGACATATGGTTGTGTCAACTGCACTACACTGGCTGTAATCCTGACAATTGTTTTAATAGATAGATAACATAATCATGTTTACAGTAAATGGTAAATTAATAGTCTAACTGATGCCTTATTCTAGCAGAAGGATAGTGTGCAGGTAGATCAACTATAAAGCAAATGAGCCAGGTTCAAAGTGGGGTCACAGTTCTGTCTGCCTGCTCTCTGGCTGCCTACCGGTGGAGGAAAAGTATAAAAAGACTTTTAGAGCATCAAGACTGTGATATTAATGATAAATAATGGAACAATAATAATTATAAGACTAGGATTCCATATGGGTGGGAGTTAGAGCCCAAAGAATGCCCCCAAGACATTTGGTGAGGTTTGAGCACAGGCAGGAAATGCAAATAGGGAAGGATATGAAGGGTATCGTGAGATTTAGTTCATTTGGGAGCAGGGGGAAGAGAGGTGAGGGGAAGCAGGAAGGGAGTGGAAGAGGAAAACAACAAGAGAGAGGTGGGAGGTAAATTGGGAAGTAAGGAGGAATGAAGGTTGGAAGCAAATGGGGAGAGAAAGAGCGAGACATAAGGTGAGGTGGAGGGAGTGGGAGAGGTAGGTTGAAAGGCGGACATCGCTGGCACAGTGTGGCTGTGTGTCCTGGCACGGCTGCAGGACGGAGCAGTACACCTGCTCTCAGTCCAGTCCCTGTGGATCCACAGGCAGACTGTCATCTGTCACGCTCAAACACACATTCACTAATCATATACAGTATAACACAGATGCCATCATGCATATATTTTTGATTTTGCATCCATGAGTCCTTTAAGGCCACAGTTGTTTGTTTACCTGAGGCTGTTGCTTGTCTTGTACTTTTTGGTTATACAACATCTAATGTTGCACTTATTAGTGACAACAGCAGCTTAAATCCTAATTTATAATAAATATATAATACCACACATGCATTTACAGACAGCAGATCAGTGTTTCCTACACACAGACTTTACACGGATGGAGTGCCCGGGTATATTAACGGCCGCCAAGATTGGCGGCCCATTATAGCATTTTTTTATTTTGCACGTACGTAGATTGATGCGCGTAATGTGAAACCAAAGTTCACAAATGTGAGTTCTGCCAGGATACTTAAATTAGCCATACACTGTTAGCAACATGTACTGAGGTTAGCACGACAAGTGGATCAATGTGCTAGTCACACTATGGTGAGCACAAATGAAATGCCAGAACTGGAAGACCCGCCTGTGGGTTCCCGGTCAACTACAACAGCAACAGAGGGAGACTGTTTATAAGACAAGGTCTGTGTGTCGGTGTTGCTACACCGTTGTTGAGTATGTGACTTGAAACTAATTGTAATGCTCCTCCTAATGCACGTTTTTTGTAGTTTTATAGTGGAAAGTTGCCTTTTGTGAAAGTGTTTATTAAAGTAAGGTATTAGCTAACATGTAAGAATCCTAGCTAGTAGAATACATCTTATATATGATATTATTTAATCTGTCTGTCCAGCAGCTACTGCCACAAACAGAATCTAATTCCGTAGGAAACACTACAACTATACATTCAGGCAGATCCATTGTTTAGCTACATTACATCTGTTCCCATACTGTGAGTGTGGACAAATTTGTTCACACTTACAGAGATACATTGTAGCCTCAAACAACGGCATTAGCGGTCTGTTACACAATATTTTGGGTTTGCATTGATTAGGCCACAGATTTCAGAAGGATTCGCACCTAATCATTAACACATTATTTTAAATGTATTAATTTGAAAATATTCACAGTCATCAAGCAGATATAAACCAGGTTGTAATGAAGACTGTTCTCTGAATGGAACTAAGAGCCCATGTATAATTTTCTAAGCTTCTAATCATCTAAGTATTACAGATTTAAATGATTAGTGAATCCTTTATTCAAGCATACTCTGATCCTGTTCCCTTTCATTTCTGCTCCTAAACACTTTGTTCAAAGCATTCTTTAATTCCCTTATAATGTTTTAAAGGCAGCCAATAGCCAGTTGTCTGATCACATTCCCCTTACTCTAATGATAAAACACAGTTAAAAGTTGACCCCTCTCACCCCAGTTGAGAAATAACAATTCACAAAACTGTAAAACACTAAATTAAACTCTATTGTCAGTGCTCAGTTACTCACTAGTTCTCAGCTGGAGCCGACATTTCTAATAGCATTTGAAAACCTCCAGTGTAAGACATTAGTCTTAGACATCTCGTGAGATATCAAATATATTAATATAATAATAATATTCTAGAGAATTATATACAAAAAAGTACGCCCATGCTGAGAGACAGTGCTATTACTAAACATGTACAATGGTAATGTTAATCATTATGAATTAGGCTAATTAAAACACTCATTAATACATATTTTTATTCCAAATAAACCACTTGAAATAGCATTTGGGATTTAGTTGAATTAACTTCATTTTATTATGGCTGTTTTAACATGGATATTTCCTCATTGATATGTAAACATATGCACAATGCACCAAATCCCTATAGGGAACCCACGCTTTAATGATAATGTTCATGATAATGTCATGTATTGTTCTCTAGTCACAGCTTTCCCAAGGATGAGTTCACAATCCGACACTCAGAAGATGTCATGTTGAGCATGCTGTGTAGGAGCCGTGAAAACCAAGAGCAAAACTAAGTTTACCAGAAAGAATCTGATTTTGATGTGTTCCCTCTACCCTAATGTCTCACTCCTTTCAATAAGTAGAAAAAGTGGTGCTGTGCTGCTTTGATGGCCTCCCGCCTTGGGCCAAGCTGAGGAAAATGACCATTGTGGACACAGGTTTTTGACCAAAGGCAATCTCCCCATTGTGGCCAAATAGCCTAGAGAGATGTAAACATTACATCGAAGAATGGCCTACTGATCGACCTCAGAGATTGCAAAGTGAAGGTCAATGGTTTGTCCAACAGCCTATCAGAGAAGTGTGTGCGTGTTTGTGTGTGTGTGTGTGTGTGTGTGTGTGTGTGTGTGTGTGTGTGTGTGTGTGTGTCAGTACATGCGATTGAAGTGGGGTGGAGGGAGGCGACGGTGGTAAATTGAACCACCCAGTTACAAAAAGGACTTAAAAGTGACTGTCACAAAGAATAAGCTTGATCTCTTCACTGCCGCATACCTGTGGGTAAAACACACAGATGTGCATCTGCACTTGCACATACACAGCGGCCACAATGGGCCGCAGGTGTTGCTCATGATATCTATCTTCCTAATCTCACTTTAGAGACATGTATGTGTCTGTAACTGCAATTATCCTCCATAAGGTTCATGTGGTGTTAAGTCTCTGAAATACCATGTGTGCTGTGTTGAACCTACTCTCTGGAAAACCAACAACAACATTAGTCCTTCAAAATAGGTTTAGAAAAATCCAATCCAGTAGTTTTGAGTGTTTTTTGTTCATTATTTTCACTTCCTTTTCTTCTTTTGCTTTCAGGGACATTTCATTTTTTTCACCTAAACACTAGAAACTTTAATCCAACACAGCAATTACCGTTAGGTTACCTTATGTTTAAGTTATTAAGGCATTGTATGAATATGGGTAACGGCTAAGTCACTTCAAATTTGTGGGGAAATGAGCACCATTTGCATAACTCACTTGGCCGTGCTTTGCAATTATGCCCCCTGTTCCGACACATGCTGCATCGGTCTGCATGTAAATTCTATTTGGATGATAAGAGTACCTTATGAATATACAGTTAATTGGCAGCAAATTCCCCAGTTCAATTTTCAATCATTCCGCAATTACAGGAGGAATCATAATGGCTTTTTTCTTCTCTTCTCAACCTCCTTCTCTCTATTTCTCAACGACAGAGCAAAACAAATGCCAAAACAATTGTTCCTTGGGCAGTATCTCCTAAATAGAAAAAGAAGAGGAAGAAACAAAAAAAAAAAGATAAAAGGGAGAAGTGATCAAGGAGAAATTTGTGGCTCTTGCCTCCCAGTGATGTGTGCACACACCTGAATCTGAGGGAGATTGCAGGCGACACAGCGTCTCTGAGAGATCAAAGAGGTTCCTTGCTTTGCTTTGCATACCTCAAACACTATCAATAATGCATTTTCCTTCCCTACCTGCCGAGCACAGGGGCCCTGAATGTGCACACGCACACATGTACACATACAATGGCCCACAGCAGTGCCTGGCATTTAACCACACTGTCTGCTGAGTAGTTCAGGTGCAAAGATGGGTAGAGGATGACAGCTACCTCGGGGCTAGTAAAGGTTGCTGAAGGTAGGTGAGAACTCTGGTTGAAATGCATTTTAACAAAACATGGCTCAGTGACCAGCAAGTCATTTCTCTGTGACCAATCAATTGCCAATGCCTTAGACATCTCTATACACACAAATGGGAATTAAACTGCACTTAGATTGTATTATTGGAGTGAGCAGAGCGGTTCACAGAACTTCTATTCATGTTATTTATGGCAGTTTTTAATGTGATACATTCTATGATTATGAAAGATGAGTGCACAAATAAGACTGATGGTATTATAGAGTTTAGAGAGACAAAAGTTTTAACATTATGTTCACATCCTTGGACCGGGTGGGGAAAGTTATGTCTGGAAAGTGAATAACTAACTACTTCACTCAACCATTGTTGTCAAGGTGACCTTGCACAAAGCACTTCACCCTACTAATTTCAGTAGAGCTGCTCAGTGGCCGGCAGGACTGTGGTTACACTGGGCTGTTCACTAGTTAAACAAAACTTTAAAGAGGGACCGAAGGGGTAGAAAAAATGAATACAGAAGAAAAGAAAGTTTTTAACTAGTACACAACATTTACTGAACTTACGAATTCACCCATTTATTATACAATCTAAGAAAGACACTGATTAAGGATGTTTTGCTACAGGATACTTTGTCAGGTCAGGCTTGTTCATGGTCCCACTGTTATTTCTAATTATTGAGTCGATGACCTTTCCAGTATAGAATTGTGTGTCTAACTTAACGGCCTCCCTGTCACCAATGGTGGGGATATTCGTTACTGGCTCATATGCTCAGCCAACAGTATTGAGCGGACTAACTATGATCAATACAATTCTGTGCCTCGTTTTGTATGTTAACAGTCATTTTCAAATGCATATTGGTTATGTTTAATTTTAAGAAGAAACTGCTTAATAGTTTATATCATCCAGATAGCTTTAATAGCAAAACAAAAACGGAAGAAGAAAAAAAGACCTTTGATGGCCAAAATGGAAAAAAAAAAAAAGTACCTGAGCTAAAAGCAGATGAAAGATGTGGCTTGAAAAAGCATCTAATACTATTTTTTGTCACAACAGCTAAATAGCAAATATCCATCAGAAAACAATATAGCATCCATTCGGTGAGCTGACAGATGACTATAAGGAGTGAGTATTTGTATCCATTTTTCTTACATAAATATATAAATTCCCCAGCATTGCACTGGCTGAACAAGTCTCTACTTTTCAGTCCCACTTGTGTGGCTCCAATAGCAGGGTTTCATTTGACCCTTATGTGCTGTAAAAACGGGGCATTTAATGTTACTGTGAAGAGTCATAAATAAGATTTTTTTAAAGGAAAAAAATAAGACATTTAGTTTTTTGTGAAATCAGCATACTGCAAGTGGCGTATTCTAAAATTTTCAGTGCAGGAAATTATGCAAACAACTAAAGAAAGGCGGATCTGTCACAGGATGACCGATTCCCTCGTGCTAAGCTCCTCTTTAAAGCACTCGCACGGAAGTGGCATGGAGTCACTTTGTGAGAAACCATGTTGCAGCTCAAGTAGAAAGGTGCACATGGGTCACTGAAGCATCAAGTTGCCCGACTAAACTGACGCTCGACCACACCAGTATGTACAGTATGTGTTCATACCATACAGCCATAAACATGCACACAGTCACACAAATCCTACTGTGCATGAATGTCTAACAATCGGGACTGGAGTTTTCTGATATAGCTAGTATTTGCCCTTTTCTCACTGACATCACCATAACATGTGACCATAGATTTGAGTATTTGCAAAAGCAATATAATGCATAATAAGCACTGAGGGTTCATGTAACTTTTTTGTGCGTCAGCACTGACTTATACAGCATGTATTTGGCACCCATCAGAAATCCAGCTATATATAACAGCCATTAAACTGTAATAGAAAGGAAACACCTTGATCCCGCCACAATTAGAGCCTCTTCCATTATAATGATGAGGTCATAAAAAGTGATGAACCTGATAACGATTAGTCTAATTTGTTTCCTAAATTAATGGAGTGAAGAGATGCAGCCTAAGCAACAAAAGAGGCGGACACGAAAATGAAAGTGTAATCACAAAAGTCTAAAGTACTGTGATAAGGCGGTATCTTGATAAGGAAAAAGAAAAAGAGGAGTGCCTTTGTGATATTATTATTTTTTTGTGCCATAGCTGGAAGGCACGCTATTGAGTTTCACTTTATTTCGTATCTAGTTTCATGCCGGAGAAAGCAGAGGGGAAGCAGGTCTTTAATGTCAAGGTACAGAATCCCATCATGACATTTTGAATTTGTTCGTCTATTTTTTCTCATCATCAGGAACTTTTCACCTCACAGAAAATGTTTGCAACAGGAAAAGGTGTATACAGGAGTTAAAAAATGTTCTCCTCAATCAATCTTGTTTATTATATATTTCATCTAGTCAAACATTTGAATTTAACAACAACTTTGAATGCACCACAAGGCTGTAAATTACCAGTTTCATTGAACCCATCGTCTGTGTTTTTCCGACAACAGCAGCTGCAGATTGTTACATCCCGGTGTCGGAATCCTCTACAGTGAAATACAGACACACTTTACACCGTTTAGCGTTAGCTGTCAGCATTTTTCAACCGTGTTTAATCCAGCTACTAGCTAGCGGTAGGCTAACGTTAGCTGCTGTCGAGTATAGTGTTAACTAGCGTCATGTGCAGCGATGTTTCTGTTTCCTGTAACGTCCATTTTCAGAGCATCAGAGAGAAGTGCAGAGAGAAATCCGCGTTGCTATTCCTGCAGCAGCAGGATGTGTTACGAGGAAGTACGGCAAAATAGTAGCTTGTTAGGCACGACACAACTTACTTTGATTACCATCTTGTCCATTGGCCTAGAGTTTAGGCTTTTTTAAATTCAGTCCTAATGTGCCACCTAATTCATTCCCAGAATAAAGCAACCGCATAATATACAATCACCGTGAGATAAATCCACCCAGTCAGTGTGATGTGTATAAAATTTCAATCCAGTGAGAAGGGATATGGTCTTCCTCTAGAAAATCACTTCAACAAGAAATGTGATCTCAACTGTCTGATGGTTTAGTGTAATCTGTCAAACACTTCAGAACATAAGAATACCAAATATGAAGGTACTGTATTTATTTATTTGAGTTGAAGAGGGAGCCTACGTAGATGGATCTGTTCAAGTCAGTTAATACAAGAATAGGAAGGAGGTAAAAAAGATTACTGAACAAATTTGTTTAGTGTGTATTCAAAATGCAGATCTCATTCCTAAATCCCACTTAGATCTCACAATGACATTGTTTTCCCCTTTTAGCAGGTGGCTGCTCTTCTATTTATAATTACGTAAGAGGCTTAGGTAACACAAAAACAGACTGCATTAAACTACTACTATATGCTGCTGGTTTGAGATTTAAACTATTCTGTTCTGGTTTAATTTTTGTCTTCACACACATGCTTAAAACATACACTTAAAAGCCCAGTCCTTCTCTTAATTAGATGTGTGAGATATGCCTTAAACTATTCACACAGATACTGTGCATTTACACCCCCCAATGTGTAATATGGCCTTTAAGCGAATATTTCCTTATTCAATTTACACACACTTGACTTCACTGCAGTTTCTAACATGACCTTAGATTTCATCACAGAACCAGAGACACATGTGCTGAAGAACACACAGAAGACATACACACCTAGTCATGCGCACACGCACACACACACACACACACACACACACACACGGCTATAAATATTAATGAGATCAACATCATCTTCTGCTTTCCCCCACTAAGCTTTTGCCCTTTTATCATGTAGAGCAAAGGACAGAGACTTGCCATGCATGAGCACACACACACACACACACACACACACACACACACACACACACACACAGCGTTACAAAACTGCAGCATTGTTGTTCTCCTTCTGCCCACTCTATTAACACACAAGCTGGCAACGACAGCAACAAATGGCAGTGAAGGCTGAAGAGTGCCCCCTGCTGTTACACCGAGACCGAGGTCAGTCCACCTGGTCCTGGTCATTCCACTGCTCTGTCTCTCTATTAGCAGAGGCTTACTTGGAGGTGGAGGAAGGTCGATATTATACTGAAGCTGCCAGAGTAATAAAACCACAGGCAACCCCGACTCAAGAGAGGAAGTGGGAGAGCTAGACATGGCTGGCTAAGTAGGTGCCAGGATTTAGGCAATGGCCAGGAGAAGAAGTGAGGGGAGAGAAACTCCAAAGAAAGGCCAGATGAAGTAAAGAAAGAAGAAGCGTACCTAGGATGCTTTTAAATACATCTGAAATCCAACAACCTCCCTCCCGGTGTAAATAGTTTATCTAATATCCTTCACAACTTCACAAATAATCTAATCAGCTCCAGTAACTTTTGCTAAGTTCAGACAACAAACTATAGCTCTTAATTAGTTCAGAAATAGCTCCACACATCATTAGCAAAGGGCAGAGAACATTTACTGTTGTTGTGCAATAGTGTGACGAGAGGTTTGCACAAATCCCTATTCAGACTGTAACAAACATTAAAATAAATGTGAAAAGGAATATTAATGACCAACACGTCCCACACATCTCATCCAGTTTCAACCAAATTGGCATTGGTTGATTTAGTCTAAAATGAGTGGGTGATCAAGAAGTCCTGACATTGGTCTTAAACAACTATTTGTCTTTGTGACTACACGGCCATTATCTTGTTCTAAATAACAGTGTTATTGTTTGTTTGTTTTCTTTACACCAGACACATTCACATGTCACAGCAGAAAAAACAAGGTGTAATTAAAAATGAACAATTGATTAAAAGGTGTTATGTGAAAGGGGTCGTCAGTAGTGGCAAACCACCAAACTCTGCAGTTCCCCTTACCTCTACGGAGCACTTAAGCATCTGTTAGCTCATTGTTTTGGTTTCATGGCCTGCAACCTTACTGTTATGGTTCAGTCTCATCAACCTTGTTTCCAGGAGCAGCAGTGTTCAGTAAAAACAGTGTTTTCCAGTGTTGATTTAAAGTCACTGCTCATTTTACACACAGTTTATCAGAATCAGAATCAGAAATACTTTAATAATCCCAGGGGGAAATTATATAAACAATTATTATTATTATTATTATTATTATTATTATTATATTATTTATTATTTAACAAAACAAAACGCTGAGTGAACATTACTAGCTAAATTTTTCATGTTGGTTTTGAGCGGTATGCACCCCCACTAACCTGGAAAACGGTTTTAAATCAGTAACGTTACTACAGCATGTCGGAGGAATACACACAGTTTCCTGCAGCGGCGAGTCAGAGGCAGAGGGGCCGTCACAGCAGTGTGGCTAACGTTAGCTTCTTGTCTCATCTGGGGTCTAATAAACAGTAAATTCATCAACTTCAGTGTCCACAATGCTATTTTCCAATAAACTGTAGCTGTCATATTTCACGGGCGTGAGTGCGGATTTCATGTTGCGGCTTTCGTCGCTGTTAATCACTTATTGAGTGAAGTAGTACTCGCCCTGTTGTTTATTTGGTTGCCATAACTTCACGAGTGATGACGTCCTGTCACTGTTCCAGTTGCTGTGCTCACCCTAGGGGGAGAGAGAGCGGATGACAGTTGCTTGAATTCAGTAGAGCAGACGGCGCTACAAGTTTATGACTTTTCATAAACAGCTGAAGGAGCGGTGGTGCGCAGTGTACATAGCAGAAACCCTGTTGAGCATCTGCCCTATTTCTGATACCATGGCGCTGGAAATTTTACCGTGGCGGACCGCCACTATGCTATCAACATAGAGGAAACACTGAAAAAAAAACCTTAGTAGACAGTTAGTTGATAAACATAGTGTGGCATTTAGCAGTTAAAGAGCCAAAAACAGTCCTCCAGTGTTGGTGGAGACCAAAACAAAGCTAAAAGGAGAGTTAATATTGGACTTACATTCACCAGATGGACAGAAACTCAACTCCAAAGGAAAGCTAAAGTTTGCTCTGTGTGTTTTACTTACACATCGTCCTTTTCAAAGTGTGAATAGGTCTATATTATGTTTACAGTTGCTACCAAGTGACGCAAAAAAAGTAATGCAGCTTCAACAACATTAATAAATGGCTGACTTCCATTTATGGATTAAAGGGCCTTGATTTTGTGCATGTTGGCTCACTACTGGCTTGGCATAGAAACCATAATTAATCTCACTAGTTACACCTGTTCTTTTCCTGCTATGACAAGTCAAAGTGTTGTATAAATCCTTTAATGGCATAGATGAAATAAGTACCTTCCTTCCTAAATCCCTTCTACATTATTCCATCTTCCATATTTAGTGGTCTTCATTAAACCTAATAATGAAGCAGCAATAAATAAATAAAATCCAAATCAAGCAATTGAACCCAAATTAGTCCTGATGCAGATAGAAACAGGGGGGGAGCGTGGGGCAGGGAGTACAGAAGAAGACAGTATAGGATGGGAATACAAAACAGATAGTGGGTGAGGTAGTAGCACCTCAGGACAATTTCAGCCAATATCTGAGCAATAGAAAGTCACAGAGCTGGAAAGAGATGTACATACAGTCGTAACTATCAAAGATCAATGAGAGGGCTTGAAGGGCAGCCTGAAACCCAGAGTAATTGCAGGAGATCAGGGAGGTTATCATCTCAGGACTCCCCCTCTCAAACTCCCTTCCTTTGCGCTGATGGATGAGAGACTTCTCGGCAAGCCAATGGACTAGAGCGCCATTGAGATTAATCCCGCAATAAAAGGAACATTACTCCTCATTGGCATTACGAAAGGTCCATTCGTTATGACAAATGTTTTTTTTGTATGACTGTGTGAGACCACAATTAGGAGACCCGGGTTTATATGTCATCATCTGGTCAAGAACGGTGGAGATTGAGACGGAGCTGCCAATGATAGGCAGGGATTATGAGAGAGAGATTCAGGGAAAAGAAGAGGGAGAGAAAGAGACGTGATTGACAGAGCAGGAGGGTAGAGGAGTGGAAAGATAGCAAATCAGCCATGTTGAAGAGATTTAAATAAATGGAGAAAACTGGTGGGAAAATGAGTGGGGAGATGTTTTTAAGCAAGAGGAAGAAAAAGATATGGCTGGCTGGATGGATGGATGGATGGATGGCGGGTTGATAGGAGGCCCATAGTGTAGACACCTCCGTAGACGGCTCTTAAATGGCTGTCTGTCAGAACAGCAATGGCTTCCCTCTGTTCCACTCCTTTAAATGAGCTTGTTATGGTTCAGGCCATTACGGCGTGGACTTTCTGTTTGGACGAAGCTGAGATGAGAGACGGCGAAAAGGAGGAACCAAGAGAGGGAGGGTGAGAGTGATAGAAAGAGGAAAAAAAGGTAGAGGAAGGGAGAACAAAATGAGACCAAGAAGAAGAGAGGTAGGGGTTGTATTGAAGGAAAATATGTAGGATGACAACAAAAGTAAGGGAATTTAGTTTAGAAGAGGGGGTTCAATTTACATAAAAGGACCCCAACATTTCACATTCCGCACTCTCTGTGAAGTAACTTGGATATTGTGTTACAGAGGAAGGCTTTCTAGACTGAATGAGGAGCGCTCAATATTCAAGTGGCTTCGGCTATTATCTCATGAGTCTTAATGCATAACAGCCCGCACAAAATAAAAAATTAAAAGCAGTGTAGCATGAACATTCAGCCCACAGTACATACAGCCAATATCCAATATGTAAAGTCAAATGCAACAATAGAGCATGTCAACCCAGCAAGAGTTAATGTATAGTATGTTAACAATTAGGTTAATTACATGTAAAAAAAAAATTTCGCATTTTTGTGTGAGCACATTTCGGCTTATGTTTTAGTTGTTCAATCTGTAAAATTACAAATAATAGCAAAACATGTCCTTGAAAAAATATAAGGGCTTAAAAAGGCATTTTCAAATCGCTTGTTTTGTCCGACCAATAGTTCGAAACCAAAAGGCTTTTAACTTAAAATCATATAAAACAGAGAACAGATATCCTCATATTTTAGGACTGTTTAGTAATGTTTAAAGAATTATATACTTAATAAAGTATATGGACTTTTGTCTCATTAAATTCTGCATTAAATGGCTCCTTCTTTGAGTCACTTTGTTAAAGGTGTGCTGTAGAATTTTCTTGTAAACAAACAAAACAAATGCATTTCCTTCCTCATAAAACATTTGGAAAGCCTTTGTTTTAAGTATTTCAAAGACAGCATTATTAACACCTATCAAGCTCATTTTTCCCTGCCTTCATTAGCGCATTGCTCCATATCTTTGGGTGTTACTGCCACCTGTACATCAGTAGAATAGTGTGAAACCATGCACCAAGCATGTGGGTCCTCGTGTGTGTGCACAAGACAAACAAAACAGGGATCCAGTCATAGAAAATAGCAGTAGAAAATGCTCACAAACTCCACAGGGAACCATTAAAACAACACAAGGATCTGGTATATTCATGGAACTTTTGTATAGTGTTCTGTACTTGTTTGATTGAGTTGTTTGTTTTAAGATTGTGTTGTAATACATTTCCTCCTGTTTTTACTCATATTTGTATTGCAAATTTACTATGTAAAATGTTTTTTGTCCATTTTGTTCATTGTCTTGAGACTCAAAGGGGGGTAAATTAGCTTTTGACATTGAGGTTTTTCAAATGTCAATGTTAATTAATGTAAATAAACAAAAATAAACAATAATCTAATAATCAACTAGTTGTTTCAGCACTATATATCTGTATTGTATATACACATATGCATGTATTATATGTGCATATCTAGTAATGTTTGGGGCATACTATTTGCCATGAGACCATTTCTTATTGACACAGCCAGCAATCAGGTCTTTTGCAGCATCCTGATTTATGCAAACCACAGTGCCGATAGTTGTGTCTCCTTCATGTAAGACTTTTGTGGCTGGAGGACATTTCTCTCACTTTTCATCCAAAGAGCATATATTTGCATTCTAATACATCACTTCATTGAACTACATTTTGGGAGACCAAGATTGCATATGTGAGCTCAGGGGCGCTTTACCCCTAAGGTCCACACACACACACACACACACACACACACACACACACACACAGAGTTCTGCAGAGACAAACGTGCCAATGTAGAAAAACAGACACGCAAACAAACAGACCTTTATGGGTGGTTAGACAGTGAGCCAACTAAATGTCAGATTGGCAGATGCTCCATCTCAGCGTCTGGCTCCTTTGATTTTCATCTGTTTACCCTATTTCACAAATACAAAACGAATCAATTATGATTCAGCCAAATGTCACATAAAGGTGGAATGCTTGATGACAGTTGGCTTAATGATAGTTCGGTTTGTATTAGATTTATTATGAGTCTGTAAATGTTAAAAACAACCATTCTGTTTGTGTTTATAAAAGACTCAAATCAAAAAGAGATGTGTTTTACAGCAATTTCAAACACTACATTAATGTCAAATAATAAAAAATAAATAATAATAATAATAATTTTAATTTCCTCTTGGTAACTAAATCAAAAGATTGTTTTTATGTTTTAGGGTTGGACTGTTTTACTAGCAACGGCCATCTTCAGAGATGTCGTGGGTCATACAGATGTAAAAATCGAACGATGAGTTTGTCCATCAGGCAGAATTCCGTTTTAGTATATCTGTGTACTGTAGAGGTGCAATAAAGAATAAAACTGTTACTGATGTTGTATCTTAAATATTCTATATGGCTGTTTTGATCCCCATAAAACAACCACCACTACTGCAACTGGAGGCTTTAGATAGACCAGTTCTTAAATTAATGTCTGGGAACTGCTCAGGATAATGTAATTAATTTGAAGGCTGGTGGATCTCAATGATGAACTGAAAGTTTACTAATTTGAAATAGCATAATGATTGTGATTATGGTACCAGTTTCTTATGATAACCCACACAACTTTTAATTAGCCCCACCTTCAACAGCCTGTTCATTGCTAGCTTTACAGATAACGCTGCTGTCTGTCAACAACTGTTTGTGTGTGCTGATAATATTTTGCACTACCACTGTCAAACTAGAGGCCCTGGACTGATAAAGAGTTGGTGGATATCAAGTAATAAAATCGCATCTCTAGAGGGACTCTTAATTAGCAAATGTTCAGTGAGGCAGGATGGTTCTTTCTCGGTTTCTGTCTTCTCGGCTCACTACAGCAAAAACATCAAATAAGTAGCATCTATTCCACTCTGTGTGCACAGCAGCAGCATCGCCTCACACACCTTTTCCCCGCACTCTAAACTGTATTTGAAGAAACTGACTCAAAGTGGGAGCCACAGGCAAAAAGTGAAATATCAAGGACACCATTTGAAATTTAAATACACAATATTGAGTGCTAATTATTTGACTTTTCCTATTAAGATCTTAACACTTCGACTAAACGTTGGGACCACAAAACAAAAACAACATAGCAAAAACTAACTCATTTCTATAGACAAATGATGCACTTTAACAACATTTTAGCTGGCAGTCCCTCAGGCCATAACTCTAGCCGGCTCCCCGAACATCTGCTGTGCCCCCACTGCTCAGTAGATCAAGATCTATGGGTTCGTACAGGCAGTGCTACTAGGACGATGTGACTTTATGGGCCACAGGGGTGGTAGTGGCAGTGGCAGTGCTGTAAGTGCGTACTTTGTCACTCCACCAACAGAGTCCCCTTTGAGAGGTCATACATATGGACAGAGGTTCTGCATTCCTCTTATGCCAGGGATACAGGTAACTATGTACTACCACGGTTGACAGAATAAAGTACAGGTTTGGTTCCATGACCAAACGCTACACTGATGATTTCATTGTTCGGCTTGGCCTTTGCAGTCAGAGAAACAAATTAGCCAACATCAGTTAGCGTGGTCTGGTTGGAAAGAAAACCTACTTTCAGACTTTTAATGACACATGGTCGCCTGTCCCTGCTTTACAAGTTGTACTGAGGTACTGTTATGTTGTGTCATATGCCTTATAGGATACTTTGTATGTGAAAGAAATAATAAAATATATAATCAATATTTTGCATTTTTCCTTGATATGTATAGGTAACTGAGCCTAATAAAACAGTATATTGATGATTCAAAGATTTTTTTCATGTTTTTTCGTATTTCAGTAAATAATGCGTCCTGCATAGATAATATCAATAATAACGGCTATGGCTTGTTAATTATTATCAAAAAGAAATCAATGAAAATAAACAATGATTTATCCCAAGCGATTTGTTCAGTCAAAGATATACAGAATATTCCATAGAACTCCTGCATCACCCAAACACAGAATTTAAAAACACAGTGGCATAGTTCTTCATTACGATAAACTGGTGTAAATGTAGTAAACACCTATTTAGGTGTAAGACAAAAATGTGTGATGCATTTTAACAGTCTTGACTAAGTACACATAAAGACTTGAGTTTCTTGGCAATGGTACATGTCTATTGGAGGCACTTGGCTTTTGTCCACTGAGACCATCCTCTCAAGAAATACTTATAGACAGTTGTTTTATATGCCTAAAGTTGAAAGGGTTATAGATGCACTAGCTTGTTGCTTTTGAAGATTGCCTTTTTTCAAAGATGGCACCCCCCTGTGAAGAAGTAATACTTGGGGACAATGTTACTTTACGGGATCTATGATGTATGGGCTGATGGCTGTGGGAGCTGGTTTCTCTCCACAGAACTCCCTGTGCTCTCAGATGTGGTGTGCATGGATGCCACATACTGTGACAGACCATGATCATATTTCATGTTCACAGCACAGTATTGATCTATTAGCTTTTGGCTGAGTGAAATAGAAGTTCCTATACAGTAGCTTACTTATTAGAGTTTCATCTGAGACCTCATAGTTTGTGTTCCTTTCTGATGCCTCAGGCAGGTAACCCTGGGTATCACCTTTTGGTCCCCCATTCTTCATATATTTTACAGTTTGTCTCCTGCACTTCCCTTTCTTCTCAGTCTCTTTCTCTATTCTCTGTTTTCTTTTGTATTATATCCACCTCTCCTTTGTCTTGAACTAATATATGTATTTTTAGATCACAAACATTTATCTTGATCTGTCCAGCAGTAGAATGCAGTCTTTCCTCAAAATGCCTATTATTTGATGTTTTGTACAAAAACACCTCAAGAAAAAACTGGATTTTACAAACACTGCTGATTTTTTATATGCAGTTTATTAAGGATCACACTGTGCCAGGCAGGAATTCCATGGGGGCCTTGGCCACTGTGTTCCCTCAGTTTGGCTTTATGCCCCTCAAAAATTGATATGCCCTACAGCCACAGTGGCCTTGATGTCACACCCTCACTGCCCCAGCTGATCTTGGCTTTTTCTCCTCTGCCTCTTTCCTGTCAACACGGTTTTTAGACACAGGTGTCTTTTATTGAAATTCTGAATTCTTATTGGGCATCATCAAGTGAAATTATTCCCACATAACCAGTGCTGGGTTCGATTTCGAGCCTGTTATGAACCGCTGGAAAACCGGACTATTTAATATCGATAGTTTGACACAAATCTAGTAGCACCGGCCAACTAGTAGACTTAATCGAACTCATCCTAATTTGCCAATGCCGCAAAGCTGTGACCGAAGGAACTTCTAAGAAGAGAAGCTAGACTGAGCTGAGGTAAGAAAGTTTGATAAATTAGCCATCGAATAAGACAAGAAAGTCAACTTGTTAGGCATTGCTCGTATACCACTACAACATTGACTTAGTTGACCCAGTTCCCTAAGTGTTATATGCCTGACTAGTAATATAGCCAAATGTTTGTGGCATTAATGTTAACAAATGTAAAGTTGCCCTCAAGTTAAAGTCATTAGTTCTGTGGACTTAAAGTCAGTGTTTTATTTTATGCCCCCCCTCAAACAATTAACACCAAAGGCCAAGTGGCCTTTCCCTTAAAATAAAGAAATTCCAGGAAAGCTCTGTGCAATTACAAGGAAAACAGGAAATAGGAAACAAAGTCACACAAACTCACAGATTAACCTAATTATTGACAGTGATGTTACTGTAACCCCCCCATCCCTAAATATGTAGAATACATCAGAATTTTACCCAGTGAATAACACCAGCAGTTAAAGGAACAAAAGCACACAAGAGCAAATGATGACTGAATGAATTTAAAATTCGGTCTAGATTTGACTTTGATTTAACATGCAAACATAATTGCCGACAATCTGGAAAGTAAACAGTTGCCTGCTTAATCTTCATATTGTTTTAGTGGTTATTTTGCAACCGGTTGGTGCGTTTTGCACAAAACTTAAGCAGCAGATCTGCTGTGTGTAATTGTGACTTGGCATTGAGCAACATCACTCTAGTTAAAGACTGCAGATGGAACAGATATCTGCAACCTTCAGATGGCTATAAAGCGACTCACCAGAGTAAAGGAAAGACCTTCTGTATAGGATGCTAGCTGTTGTAAGAATCACTCTAATGTGATGGCACTTAATGGGTTTAGTTTTGACAGATATTATTGTATTGTATGCAATTTCAGCAATAAAAACGTTGATTCTTAAAAAAAAATAAAAAAAGAATCCAATTTGTTGGTTATTTAAGAGAACTGTCTTATTTTCTCTTTTGTATATTTACTATTGCTCTTTAATGAAGCAAAAGTATTTCTTATTCGATTACTCGATCAATCAATGGAATACTAGATTATTAAAATAATCGATAGCTGGAGCCCGTAATCATTAATCTTTACTCTGATTGGCTGGTATTAATACCATAAGTATAAAACATGTCTTTCTGGTTCATCACGTCAGTGGGTTGAAATTAAATAATTAAAGTGGAAAGAAGACAAACCTAAATAAAGGAGTTTGTGTGATTTAAGGGAGGTTTATATAGGTGTGCCTACACTATAAGTGAACAAAATATTATGGAACACAAGTGCGCTTATCTTATCCATCTAAAAAAAAAAAAATTCCTCGGGATGAATAAAGCATCTATCTATCTATCTATCTATCTATCTATCTATCTATCTGTCGACCTGCTCAGAGCAGGCGGACTGCACCAGATGCACTCAATTTTGGCACCAAGATTACTGTGCAACTTGGATTGGCAACTAAGTCGTTACAAGGCATTAGGTTGTGTCTACATACCCTGATTGCTACTGTATGTGGTTGCTATGGTGTTCTTTGTGTTTAGCAAGATGCTGTGAAGTGGTTGCCTGTTGTTGCTAGGGTGGTACTATGTGTTTCCTAGGTTGCCGGGCATTGGGACAGCGTGTTTTCAGCACCATGGAGAGTGACAGCAAGGGTACTAATCCATTGAAAAAGCCCTTGAAAATACACAAATATCTACATTATTCCAAAATGCCTCATATGCAACCCAAACCACAGTATCCATTCAAATATGTTACAATGTACTGTATGATTCATAGCTACTGATCCTGACTGTGTGAAACAAGCAGCACACAAATTAAATATTTTCCCATTGTTTGTTGAGGGTGTGTGAACCAGGCCATACCAGCAGGGTGCTTTCTTTTATCTACACCGTATCCCTCTTTTTCACACATACACACAAACAGGGTCTTTGTCACCCTTCAGTCTGCTTTCTTCACATCATCCCAGTTTTTTCTAAATTCTCTCTCTCTCATTACCTTTCTCTTATACTGCCCTCTCAGCCTTGTTCTGTTCCTGTTGCTTTCTTTCATCACTGCTTTCATCCATGTACTCCTCCACTGTGTTCTTTAATTTCCTGTGCATGAAAGATTTATCTGACTTTAATAATAAATAAGGAGGCACAGTTGAAAAGTGCAGAAGGCACCCTTGACTACAGCAGCAAGCATCCAAAAGACAAGAGATCGTAATATTCCTGCTCTGTCTGGCCTTCGTTCCCTCCATCCCTCCCCTCTATTAATCTTTCTTCCTTTGTCACTTTCTTCTTATCTGTCCCAAAGCATCCTAAATGAGACCCTCTGGATGAAGACAAGGCACAGGATTACAGTAGATGGCATTCAGTCATAATTATCTACAGCATACTGATTCAGTGAGTAACTCAGTCAAACCCTCAGGCTGCCATCAAAAACATTGGTTTGAATTGTAATGTAAAAGAGTTAACTTCGTTCTCACTGCTCAAATACAAAAAAGGTGGGATTGTCACATGAACTCCAAGCTGCTTATTTTTTTTGGGTAACATTCCATCCAAACTTATTTTCAATAGATGAGGAAAGTGAGAGATGGTTGCTGAAGGAAGGGAGCCAAATGAAATCCAAGTTCCCGGTATTACAGTATGCTATAAAAGCAAATGATGGACTACACAGAAATAAAGTTTTGGAATATCAGACTGCTTTTTTTTGCATTTTGACCTTAACTATGAACACCAACAAATCTTACTTCTTAATTCTGACTGCAACTCTCTATGGGCTTCCACAACATGTCGTATTGCTAGACAGCCATTTCAACGCCATTTAACTGTATACAACTGTATATAATTTGGGGACATTTTCAAGATTGACAAAAATCGTGTTCATACCCAAAATGAGCAGTCTGCTTACCTTGGGCGAAGAAAGAGATCCACATTTTTTAGGTGTGTCAATTTAATTACTTTGAATGCAATTATTGCAAAAGCCATGTATTTCCAAATTTGGTGATTTTTACATTTTTACATCCTTTGTGCGTTGTGAAACATATCTTACTTACTTACATAAAACCATTTCAAAATCCATTGGATTAAGTAGGAAATGCATTGTCACCAACTGTAAAACAAGGGTGTTTTTCTTAAAATGTTTATTTTGGAGTTTATATTTTGGAGTTTGGAGTGAAATGTTGTTGCCCATACCTGTCAAAATATGTTTGGGTCAGTCAGTCAGACGATGAGTCGGTCAGTCACAGTCTAGCAATCAGTCAGCTTCTAGCAATTCTTCATCCTAACACACTCCCTCTTACTTAGGTTGGGTTCCAATACCCCAGGAGCCTGACAACATGTCTTCGTCACCAAGAACAACCTCACCCCTCTCGTTGTCCTGCTTCTACATCCTGCCGCTACAGCCTGCCTAGGGATATAGTGTGAAGAAAGCTAAATCAGAAAGAATCCCCTGCAGTGCATGCAATAAGTAGCTCAACATCATAGAGTAAAAACCTAGGTTTGTGCTGAAGTTTGGTCGATTCACAGCAAAAACAGCAAAAAATTGCCCTGCATTATGTACGTAAGGTGTGTTTTTTTTCAAGCAATTTAGTCTTTAAAGTTTGCTTGTTAAAGCCTTCAATGACCTCGACATTCTGCTTAAGTAGCCTTCTTTTAACTACTTTATCATTTCAATTTCTTTTTTATTATGTATTATCACCTATTTTTCTTCCATTTATACTTTTTGTTCTTAAAGGGCACCCTCTTACAGTTTGAATATACATTTTGATTCATCAACAGTTCATGCTATGTTATGCAAAGAAAAAGGAAAACCAGATCTGTAAAATTAAATGTATGGTATAGACTTTAAATGTCATGCTGCACTTTGAATTAAGTCCTAATTGTGATCCGTTTTAGTATCTCATGCTGTCCAGCCCTTCTCCTCCCTCTTCACTGAACAGTTTATCATCATTAAAATGAAATGCTTGAAGAGAATCTGATGTCTGACTGTATGTAAACATATTTACAATAAACCTATACTAGGAGGGCTGACAGTGAGGATGTGCCCTAGAAATGCAAAGGGTAAAGCAGCTCAGAAATGCATTAGATGCGCTACATGCCCCATGATCATCCCATCAACTTTGCTCGATGTTGCGAGAGAAAGGAAAAAGAGAGAGAGAGAGAGAGAGAGAGAGAGAGAGAGAGAGAGAGAGAGAGAGAGAGAGGAATATTATAAATGGATTTCATTGACATGCAATATGGGATTTACGGGAAAAGGCGGCCATTCACTCATCTTCATTAGATCTGGGGGAAAGATGGTGAAGTAACACATACCTTTATTTATAACTATCACAAAGAGGGGACACGAACAAAATCCATCTGTGATACTTGGGCGTTAAGATTTGTCACGCCTCTTAGCCGTTTGTTGCCCGCAAAAAAGTGACACCCGGAGTAAAAACAGCTTTTCAAGGTTTTGTAGCAGCCTATGTTATGGAAGGGAGGAGGAAAATGACACCACTATATGAGCCACTGCCAGCCATTTTCTGTTGATGAGATGTTTCATGCTTCTTTAAGCACAGACTGCAAAATAAGAGTCACGTTGTGTCCTCCAGTGCTGAGGGAAATGATTGTGGCCTTGCGGGCAAAGCTGCCTCAGAGTATGGAATGAATTTGCCAGTGAAGCATACCACATTAGGCAGCTATGGGCCAGGGTGTGCATTTATTCTGCTGTTGATAATGCCCTTTGGTGTAGTAGACTCACAAAGAAGTTACCACGGCGACAGCACACCCTGACAGGCAGTTAAAATGCTCAGAATATGATAAATTCCCCCGCCCAACAATAGAGAATCATTGACCTTGTACGTTCATTTTTGGTGCTCTTTTTCTCAGTTCAATCATTTCTTTTTACATAGTCACGAATGTAATGAGTGGCTGATATGACCCTCGGCCATATCAGACCTGTCAGAGCCTATTATATACGGTAATATCTAAAATATCTGGCCAACAACTCACTTTTTAATTCTTTAAATACACACTTTTTGAGATACAGACATAATAACAGCATGCTGATAAAGATGTTGGTTTCTGGGCTCTGGTATGGTTTTTCAGTAAATTATTTGACAGTGGTTAGCTCAGGTGATATGTTTTCAGATTTGTTGGTATTGATTGACGCAAGCCCATCAGACTTAACTCCAGGGGCTCAAATGAGACCTTTACCGGAGCCCTGAAAACAAGCTCCAAATCCCAGGATGGGGTAACTGGCTCATTTATAATTAAAAACCTATTAAGCACTCTAAAACTGGTCAAATCTGACAACAAAACCCAATTCAACACAAACGAAAAAACAGCCTTTGAACAGCAGCACTCAACTTCTCACCAAGAGAAAAAGAAAGAGGGAAAAGACGGCACAATGAGATAATAAAAGAATTATATAAAGTGCAGATAAACCTAAAAAGTAAAACAATAAAACAAGGTAACAACATGAAAAGGGAGAATAGGTGGACCCAGGAAAAAGTGGAACATAAAAATATGTCCGCATAACAGTACATTTATGCAGGTTTCAAAAAAGATACTTTCCACAGTTAAAATCCTGATGTGCTTGGTAGATTTGCATTTGCTGTCAGATGGTTAGCAGTATAACAGCTGCATTAAGTGATCAAACTCATAGCAACAGAGCTCTGAAATGCAATCAGCTAAATGGGTTTTAATGGCGTTGGCAACAAACTGTCTACTTACAAACTAAAACTGAACATGTGCATCCCATTACAGTCCTGTATCCTTCCACCCAAAGAATGTCCAATCTCTCACTTATCTTAAATTTTCTTACTGCTGAGAAAAAATACCTGGAACTCTTTGGCTTGCAAGACTTTTCTTCACATACTCACTCAAAGTGTTCAGATTATTTATAAATGTATAAAAGTCTAGACATCATTTTGATGATGAATATTGTGCCACATTAAGGACCGACTGACACACACCTTACGTATGCTGCCAATTCCATCTAAACTGTTTTGGCTATAAAACTGCTTGGAAACTTAACCTTTCTGACAATAGCCATCTACCCTTTCCTAATTTATTTTTCAATTACCAGCAATGGAAAAAAGCCTCTTGGCCTTTGATTGAAACACTGGTGTTATGTTGCCTTTGAGATTCATTTAGCAGAGGTCCAACCATAACTTACTTTGTCAGACGCTGGTCAGTTGTTGTCGAAATGCTGCTGATTAAACCAAAAAGGGTGCATAAATCCAGTACACTGTTGTACAATTCCCCATACCATATGTGCTTGTTTGTGAAAGATAAAAAAATAACATATCAGGCAGTTCCGTTGTTGTAACTCTACTGGGGAATTAAACAAACTGATGCTGATGCTGATACACTGTTTAGGGTTCCTTCAGCTTTGCAAGTTTTTTGATCTTTTGTTTCATTTCTTCATGTCTTTTCCCTGAACAATTCATGTTTTGAATACTTGCAGTGCTATTTAAAGTACTTTTGCCTGTGAATCACTTATGTCTTAGTTGTAGCCAAAGCAAAAATGTATCTCACAACAGATAACAAGACAAGATGTGGCAAGAAATGTGCTATTCTAATGGTAATACTGTGCTGACCTCCGAATTATGTTGTCTGTATTTACCATGTAGATTGGTGTGTATAAACTCTTGTCTAAAAGATTCAAGAATCCAGAATAAAAGCTGAAGAAAGTTTACTCTGACAATTATTTAAGAGGCACTTTGGAATTTGTTACTGCAGCCTGCACTGTTGTTTTGGTTGTTTGTTTGTTTGTTTGTTGACCTCTATAGGTGCTGCAGTATGTGGGACACAGAGGAGTATGTGTGAGTGTCAACAGCAGGATGTAGTCAAAACATTATTGTTCACGTCGATGCCCTCCCCTGGGTATTGGCCATAACATTCAGACAATGAAAGGGTGGGAAGGAGGGGGGGGGGGGGGGGAGATAGAAATGGACGGGATGGAGGGAGGACAGGACAGGAATAGACAGAGGAAGAGAGAGAGAGAATGGGTGGGGGTGGACAAAGCTGTCTGTTTTATTCAGGTCTCACTGCCATTTGATGAAGATGAAGTGAAGTGTTAAAAATCAATAATCTGCTCGATATGTCCTCAGAAAGGTTTGACCACTGGGTCCCCAACCGAGGGATTCATTTAAGATGCGGGTTGAATATATTGTGAGAGCTTTAGTCGATTTCGGTGCTGCTCTGGCAGCAACCATGACTGATAAACCTGAGCAAGGTGCTATCAAATCTGATCTAAAAGTCTAGAAGCACAAAATTAAATTAAATGTTGATGGAATGAATGAGAAACTTACAAAAAAGATTACAGCTATATGCTTGAATGTATTAGAGGTACAATACAACTGGGCTACCCAAAAAACAAGTTTGAAACCATTTCCACAAGATTAAAATTAGGCTTTAAAAGGTCCAATGTGTAGGAATTTCTCCCATCTAGTTGAGATCATATATCACAATCAACTCTCTCGCACCACGCAGTTCGAAGTACGTATTACAGCTACGGTAGCCTTCACGCTTCAAAAAGCCGGTCTCTTGCTCTTTTCAACATCCTTTTTCTTTTTCTGGGCGAAGAAGACTCCTGTTCCTGAAGTTTTTTTATTCATGAAAAAGGACAAGTTTGTGAACGGGCAACAGTGATTTTGATAATGAACAACTAAACACGTTACACACTGGACCTTTAAATGACCAATCCTTCATTAAATGAAGATTTATTGGATCAAATGTTAAAACCCTAATCTCTCAGCCATGGTGGTTTTTATCAGCCCTCATTAGTCTTCTGGATAACAATAAAGATCAAGGAAAGACCATGGAAACAATCACTGCTTTATTTTACTCTGGAAAAACAAAAAGGCAGTCATTACAAGAGTTATACGTGTGATCCTTTTGTTTGTTCCGCAGAAAGACCGAGCTGTTTCTCACAAACATTGCCCTTAATATTGCTCTGACATTGTGGCTGTCGCCCTGACAAGCAGAATATAGCACAGGAAAATGCATCATCTACCAGGGTTCTATATCTCAACAGATTGTAGGTATAGCCTCACAAAGGGGAGCCATCGGACCATGGCCATGCAAACAGAGTATTGATCTGAGTAGAGAATACTAAATATAAGATCCTAATGGCCTTGCTTAGTCTAGAGGCTAAAATATGGGATCATCAAGATAGGATGAACTCAGGGGAGATATGACAAAAGGGATGGTGTTTGAGTGAGTGAGTGAGTGAGTGAGTGCATGTGGAGATACAGGGAATAGAGAGAAGAGGTCTGTAGGAAGTGCTTCAGAAGACTCCCAGGGCACGTGGTGTGGTCTCCTGGGAATCAGTTGCTTGGATAATTAGACCGTATCTTTATATACTGGTGCATCTGATGTATGATCATTTTAATTGGTTACAGTTGGTTTTCATAATTTTTCACTTCACTGCATTTACCTCATCCAATTAACACAGTTAAGCGCTGATTTCCGAAAGCTGGTCATAGTTTATGTCCATCTGTTTGTATAATTGAGATCATAAATTAGACTTCCTTCATTCAAGTTTTTCAAAACAGCAACACAAACCGTGTACACATTTTACAATGACTAAAGATTATCTAAGGATGAGATTTTCACAATCAGTCTTAAGTTGTTCATAGATCACAAATTCTTGCCTCGACTTGGCTGAGAAACATGTTGGACCCCGTCCAATCATAGCTTAGATAGATAGATAGATAGATAGATAGATAGATAGATAGATAGATAGAGACATAGATAGATAGAGACATAGATAGATAGATAGATAGATAGATAGAGACATAGAGACATAGATAGATAGATAGATAGATAGATAGATAGATAGATAGATAGATAGATAGAGACATAGATAGATAGATACTTTATTATCAGGCAAATAAAACGCTGATACAGATAATCTGCAAACTGCCAAAAAACGGCCCGATAATCGGTCAGGGCTTACAATCGGTCTATCCCTAGTAGAAATAGTCATGCAATGCTGATATTGTGTAGACTGAACTTGATTGATTTTAAAACACCATAGCGTTTGCATGGTTTCTATTTACTAAAACATGCAAACTGTTTTGGAAAATAGTGGTTTCCATTTATTTCCATACAGTATGAGATCTTGTATGAAAAATGTGTTGACTTGAGTTATGTATCACAGTAAACATCAAGTCCACGTTAATATTATTGAATTACAAGCTACATTATTGTTGTGAGGTCATGCAGTGCATTTTTTTTCAAATCAATCTGCTGTATCCTGAATGTAATAATAACACTCTGGCTGTTCAATGTAATTGAACAGTTCAAGTTCTATGAGTCTGCTAATTGATTTTTATATTAAACAGAAATTAATAGAAACCGGCAACTTCCTGGAACTAGTAGGAAAAAGAATTACATCCACAAATCTAAATTCAAAAAATGTGATGTACCTTTAATTTGAAGTTTCAGAGATAAAACTTGCAAAGATACTAAAAGAAAAAAACTAAAAATATATATTCTGCATGCACGGAGGTGAGGTTTAACCATCTGAAAATGAGGAAAACTGCTTTACTACGAAGTGAGGGTCAGGCTGGAGCCTATGAAGTGCTTCCTTCTGCCTCCGAAGTTAGAAAATGTGACTTTGACCTCAGAATAACATATTCAAACTATGATGTATGAGTCTGGGAGAGCCTTCAATTAATTCCCCATGTAAGGTAACGTGAATGTGCCATCACCCTGGTACATTAAGTGGAACTAAATGAAATAATGCAGACATTATGGTTCATTGCAACAACTAGGTTCCATATCACCTGCAATCTATTTTGGCTAATCAATCTGCCAGCACTTCCACAAGATTAATTATCCGGGAATGGATCTCACACTATGAAGCCCCAACTCCTTTCCTATTCCACTTCACCACACCCTCCACCTGCTGACACCTCTTCTGCAATAATTAGTGCAGAGGATAAAACCATGGCCTCTAGAATCATAGAGCACTCTTTAGTGTACACTATTGGACTACATGCTAAAGAGGCTAATAAGATGAGTAATGTTGCAGCACTCCCTGCATACAACTGACCCTGTCCTGACTCGTCATTACAGGGGCAATCCTGCATGAACACATAAGTCTGTGTATTTTATTATCTGTTGCTAAAAAAAACAGGCCTGCAAAGGGAAATCAGATGTCATTCTAAATGTTTTCTCTGGCAACAGGACTGCAAATCTCTCTTTGTGTGCAACATTTATGAAGAGTAGTCTTCTTACAGTTAAAGCTACTATAGGCACTTTTAATTGACCACATGACACTCTTTCAACCTGGATTTCTTTCTCTGTCTGACAATAGATAGAAGTGAAGGAGTTCAGTTTTTTCAGCAAACATTTCCTCTGGACAGAAAAGCTGCTTGCTGCTCTACTCTCTTAGGGTTTAATTGCTCACCTGTACATCTCACCTGTATAACAACTTTTTGGGAGACCATCCTCAACAACAGAATTTAGTTAATTCACTCAAAAGGAATCTTAAATGTGTATAAGGGGATGGTGTTACGTTGATAGCTTTACATGCTTTACGAAGACTAAAAACCTTGCCGGGTGAAGCTATTAACCTAAACATTGACATTTCCATTAAAATGAAGCACAACTTCAAACTAAATTCTAAAAACTCAACAAAAGAAAGTGAATCAGTGCACATTCCTGCCAGGTAATGTCATGTCAACATTCTGAAGATTATAAAATCAAAGGGATTCTTCTGTAACTCTAGCTGCAGCATGGCATTTCTTTGCTGTTTCCTATCAGATATGGCATTTCTAGAAGTTTGACGAGTTGTTTTCCCCTCTGTCCGCACATTGCTGAATCAGAGGCATGTGGCTGTAGAGTTTCAACAAAAAGCATAGGTGGATTGAGGTTGCCAGATATAAAAGAGTTTGACTCTTCAACTTTTCCTCTTCAGCAAAACTAATATACTGTATATATTAGTGCTGTCAAACAATTAAAATATTTAATCGCGATTAATCACATTAATGTCATAGTTAACTCACAATTAATCGCAATTAATCACACATTTTTATCTATTCTAAATGTCCCTAGATTTCTTTTTGTTCAATCATTTTTTCTCATTTTAATGCTCTCATCAACATGGAAAAGTGGATCGGCTTGCTTTGTGCTTTTGTCGCCTGGCTTTGACAAGGGGGCGGAGAATTCGCATCAGCTGTGTGCTTGGCCATCAAGTGGTATTTCAGACTGGACGTGCTGTGATGATAGCTCAGTTCACAACGACAAAACACACAGATCACTTTGGTCTTGTCAATGGAACCATTTGGCAACTTTTTAAAAGTAAACTTTCCATTCAGAATCTTATTGGCATCCATTTCGGCGTCTCGCGATCGCCATCCACTCAAAACGTAACGTTAACCTACTACTCTTTGGCCGGCTCGCAAGCCCAAACAAGTCTGTGCGGCGTGCCTGTTGTTTTGTTTCCGGTCTAGCTAGATCCGGTGTGGTGTTGTAGTTTTTCTAACGTTACTAGTTGTTGCAACAGCATGTGAAAAAAACTACAAAGTTTGCTATGCCGAAAAGAATGTTAATCTCGCGATAAAAAATTTACGCCGTTAAAATGGGTTTGCGTTAACGCCGTTAATAACGTGTTTAACTGACAGCACTAGTATACACTCACCTAAAGGATTATTAGGAACACCCTACTAATACCGTGTTTTACCCCCTTTCGCCTTCAGAACTGCCTTAATGCTTCGTGGCATTGATTCAACAAAGTGCTGGAAGCATTCTTTAGAAATGTTGGCCCATATTGATAGGATAGCATCTTGCAGTTGATGGAGATTCGTGGGATGCACATCCAGGGCACAAAGCTCCCGTCCCACCGCATCCCAAATATGTTCTAATGGGTTGAGATCTGGTGACTGCGGGGGCCATTTTAGTACAGTGAACTCATTGACATGTTCAAGAAACCAATTTGAAATGATTCGAGCTTTGTGACATGGTGCATTATCCTGCTGGAGGTAGCCATCAGAGGATGGGTACATGGTGGTCATAAAAGGATGGACATGGTCAGAAACAATGCTCAGGTAGGCTGTGGCATTTAAATGATGCCCAGTTGGTACTAAGGGGCCTAAAGTGTGCCAAGAAAACATTCCCCACACCAGTACACCACCACTACCAGCCTGCTCAGTGGTAACAAGGTATGACGGTCCATGTTCTCATTCTGTTTACGCCAAATTCTGACTCTACCATCTGAATGTTTCAACAGAAATCGAGACTCATCAGATCAGGCAACATTTTTACAGTCTTCAACTGTCCAATTTTGGTGAGGTCGTGCAAATTGTAGCCACATTTTCCTATTTTTAGTGGAGATGAGCAGTACCCGGTGGGGTCTTCTGCTGGTGTAGCCCATCTGCCTCAATGTTGTTTGTGTTGTGGCTTCACAAATGCTTTGCTGCATACCTCGGTTGTAACGGGTGGTTATTTGAGTCAAAGTTGATCTTCTATCAGCTGGAATCAGTCGGCCCATTCTACTCTGACCTCTAGCATCAACAAGGCATTTTCGCCCACAGGACTGCAGCATACTGGATGTTTTTCCTTTTTCAGACCATTCTTTGTAAACCCTAGAAAAGGTTGTGCGTGAAAATCCCAGTAACTGAGCAGATTGTGAAATACTCAAACCAGCTGGTCTGGCACCAAGAACCATGCCACGCTCAAAGTTGCTTAGATAACCTTTCGTTCCCATTCTGACATTCAGTTTGGAGTTCAGGAGATTGTCTAGACCTGGACGACACCCCTAAATGCATTGAAGCAGCTGCCATGTGATTGGTTGATTAGATAATTGCATTAATGATAAATCTTACAGGTGTTCCTAATAATCCTTTAGGTGAGTGTATATATGTTTGCGATATTTTCATTCAGGTATTAAGAAGCATATATTCAAATTAGCATAAAATCTAGTCCATCAGCTAGAACAACAAACAAAGAGTTTAATAGCTCAGGAAGCCGTAGGCGCTGTAATGTTCTTACAGCATGTTGTACCAGCAGTCTTAACTGTATCTCATCTTGTGGAACTCAATACGAATGTACATAACAGTACCTTTGATTAGTGAAACAGAAATGACCTGAAATTAAATAACATATTTGTGTTATGTTGTTCCTTGTGTCTTATAAAAAGGATCTCAATTTGGCTTTAAATCAAGTAAACGTTTTTCAATCCACCAGGCAGATGGAGAAGTAGGCAGGCCTACAGCTGGACAGAGTAAATCTCCGCTTTTATTGCTGCTTGCCGGTGTCTTTTTTTGACTTGAATGAATCCCTCTGGATGACAGCTAATGTGAAAATGCCGCTCTTGCTGCTCCACCTTCATGATACACATACAACTAATGCAGGTGTTCACAGACATAGTTTGTTATCAACGTGGGAACAAGTATGTGCATGTGCCACCTACAAATATTCCTCTTCAACCACAAAGTCAACACTGATGGAGGTCATAACGAGAAAGTGTCACGGTTTAAAACACGACCCGCTTTATTTATGTCCAATAAAGTCTGAATAAATCTCCCTCATTCCTTTAATCCATGTCGGCGGTAAATCACCCCAGTGCGGTGTTTGAGCTTCACAGTTATGACCCATTACATTTGACTGAAAGGAGGCCATATTTCATTTTCCCCTAAGCCTCATGCTATCACCTGACATAAACAATCACATTATTTCACTGTGGAGAGGCCTCGGTAATTAAATGAATGAGCCTGTGGTGAGGGAGAAAGACGTCACAAATAATGACTGACCTCTTAACTCACCTCTCACCTTCATTCATTGTTTTACTCTTGGGACTTTTTTGCAATCTGAAAGGCATAAAGAAAAGAACAGAAGATTAACAAAACAATAAACAAGAACAAAACTGAAAAATACCCTCTAGTATGCAAGTTATGGTGTTGTAATATGTGTCCAACAAGGTACGATTCTGTTGGAGACATACTGGACTCTTTTACAGCACATAATGTAAGACGTTTACAGCACCAGACAGGAAAAAGCTTGGACCCAAAGCGTTCAGCAGCTATTAAAGCAGATCGTGGAAGTTGTTTATCCTCTTCAATTTAGCAAAAAAGAAAGAAAACCATTGACCAAAGCACAAGATCCACTCTGCAGCAGGGAGCAACATTTACAGGATGGAGAAAGAACCATTAATAATAAGCTAAGCTGTAGTAGTTGCAATAGTAGTTTTGCTAAAGCAGTGCTGAGGCGTCAACCAGACAATATTTATATTCAAGGCAGAAAAGGCTGTAAAAAGCTTTGAGTTTATTTGTATCTGTTGTATCAACTGCTTAGCTCTCCCCCACAGCAGGACTCCGCTTCCAAAAGATTGATGATACAGAAAGATGTGATGTAAGTAGTTATTAGTAGCTTGCTCACCTCAAACGCCATCTGTTTTGTGTACTTCTATCTCTCTTTCATGTTTTATTTTTTATTTTATTTGCTAGAGAAACGTGAAGTGGATCAGGCTATGTTCTTATATGCAGGACATCCAGTATATCATCAAGGAGCAGATAGAAGGGATGTTTGAAAAGTGTATGGAACGTTGAAATAAAATGTGTTAAGAGGCTTGCACCATGTGTAAAACCTGTGTCAAAGGTTTGTTTTATCATGCTCTGCTGGATTGACATTTTACAAGCCACTGACTCCCTTCCTAGCCTCGCCTCTCATCTCTTTTTCGTGAGTTGGAGAGCACTTAAGCAGATGTTCCCCGCCATCCTGCTTTGCTGTCCTTGTCATACCCGCCGGATGCTTCTGCAGCTGTTTCCCTGGCCTTTCAAACAGCACACATAACTGTGCGCAATCCATCGCAGTTGTGATTTTGGTTTTGAGTAGGACAGAACTTAATTACTTTACTAAAGGGAAAAGGTTTAGAAGTCAAAAGGAAAAAGGTTTAGAAGTCAAAAGGGAAAAGGTTTTGAAGTCAAAAGGATAAATGTCAGACTAAACAGTGGGTCAGGGAAGCTGATGATTTTAAGATTTCTGCTTTTACCTAACGTCGCTTAATGGTTTCATGAGGGTGAAAAGAAGGCTTTTTCCCCCCCAATGGAGTCATCAAAATGTTCTGTGCAACTCAACTTATCAAGATTCACTGCATCAGTTGAAATTGTGTTGAATGGAAGAGTTTAATGAAACTATTTACCTCTCACACATTTGCTGTGCCAATCCAAGCACAGCATCTAACTAAAGCAATTTGTCAAGTCAATATTGTTGGGAAAAATGTCTAGGGGATCTCTGCATTTCTTTGTTTTCTTTTGGACCAATTACAATGAATGATGACAATCAAACCTGGGGCAATGATTTCGAAAGAGCTTAAGAAGCAATTAAGGGTGCGCCAAAGTAAGGAAAAAAAGACACTGACTATCACCTCAACTGACAATGTCAGGATTCAGAGGAACCACCTACTTAGTTCAAGACCAAATAGATGTATTTAGGCAATCTAGGGGTTAAGGGGTGTTATTCAACTTTTCATCGATATACTTTTGAAAGAACTGAACCTTTACTCTGACTTTTAAATGACTAGTGGCGGAAATGCTCTCAGTCTAAAAAACGTAATTGCTCAGAGACATTCAAGTAAGCAAGTGCACCTGTAGTGTCATGTATAATGTACTTGCAAAGCACGTACTCAACACACTTTCCTTTTCCCATTTGCTTTTCTGTGCGGCTGCACAGCTGTGAATGGATGTATTCTTCTGCCACTGGTATTACCTTTTAATGTCATGTCAGCCAGATGAAAAGCTGAGTTTAGGGTTTATGGGTCAATCTGCCCTTATCCCCAGACTGTATAAAAGCCTTTAGTATTAGTGTGGGTAAAGCCAATTCATCCTATACTGAAATCCAATATATGCCCATGGAATACAAGTAAATGTGCATGTCTACTATATTTGGCAACTAAACAAATAGCTTAAAGTGCCCATATTATGAAATAAATCACTTTTTCTGAGATTTGGGGTGTTATTTTGTGTCTCTGGTGCTTCCACACGCATACAAACTTGGAAAAAAAAGCATCCATGCTGTTTTGAGTGAGATACAGGTTTCTGAATGTAACCTGCCTTCAGTCTCCAGGTGAGCTGGTCAAAATCTGCACGGCTTTCTACGTCACTAGCTGAAACGAGGGGGCTAAACCATGCTAGCGGTTAGCCCCCTCGTTCTCAATGGCAAAACACTGCTACAACACACACGAGTTCACCATAATCTACAAAAGAACTACTTAGATGTCCCTGTTCTGCAGGTATTCCACGCAAAGTTGGAGAAACAGCCAGCTAGCTGATGTGATCCTTACCTAGCTACTGCGCATGTATGAATCCCAACAAAGATGGTACAGAAGTGCGATGTCTCACTCTGTAGCTAAAATAGAGACCTGAACACACAGGGTGAAAAGAGGAGCTGCAGCAATGTGCAGTACAACAAAAATATGGTGTTTTTTGAAAATTAAACCATGTAAACCTATTCTGGTACAACCTCTAAATACAATTATGAACCTGAAAATGAGCATAATATGGGCACTTTAACATTTTAAACTTGATAAAAGTAGAAATTATGGCTGAGCTGTTACAATAGATTGTACAGGTCCACCTAATTAAGTGTCCACTGCACGTATATTTAATGTCTTAATTTTAAATGGACATATGTAATATAGATATGAATCACTAGTTTTATGTTGACAAATGCTATTTACAAAAAGGTACCCACCACTGTTGATTAATGGATACATAAAGTACTCAACATATGTATATCATTGTTAAAAATGTCACCAAATAGTGTTAAAGGCCAGTTTTCGCCGTTTTAGTCGTTTAGTGGGTTTTTTAACGCAATTCGGTGATGACGTCACGTTGGGGAGACGTGCCTCAGCCTAGTACTAGAACTATGGTGACCGACTGGGATGAGGAAGAGGTGGAAGAGGTGTTTTTACTGTCAGTGAATAGCACCGAGTGAAAGTCAATGTTTTCTTTATATTTAGTGACAGTGATCATGTCGTTAGTTCAGATAAGTACTGGTAATCTAGCTAGATCTAGAAATAGAAGGCATCATGCTAGCTATGGGCTAACTTGCCAGTCAGTCCTACCTATGAAATCCCCCGACGTTGTAAACACATTTTCGATTAGATATCTCACGTTTTGATGGACCCTACTAGCTCCAGTAACAACATATTTGCCTAGTGTTCATTTATTACTTGGATGGGGATGCTGTTTGGCTTTTCACAAGTTTAGACAGCTAGCTAAAGCTACGCCGACGTTTTGCTAACGTTAGCGCAACAGCGTTAGCCTAGACGGCTAGGTGAATATTACGACTGCCTTCGTTGTTTCCTATATCTGCGTCCACATTGTCAACATAAGACATGTGGCGTTAGTGCTCCTTTTGTACCATAATTGTATTGAAAGAAATGTTAAGCTTCGCTCCTACGAGATGGGTGGGTTTTTGTTAGCTACGTTACACACAAAGTTAACTGGCTATAGTTAGCCTGTGCTAGCGGAATTAGTTAACGTTGCATAGCCAGCCAGCAGCTTCGGCAGTAGTTCCGGCGAGCTAACCACGACAGCTAACACATCCACAAGCGTCTCTATTTCAAACATCACTGCAGATTGACTGCTTTTAGCAGCAGAGGTTGATTGTGGGCGACAATACTGTCGTGGTTAGCTTACCGAAACTACTACCGATTGCCGAAGTTGCTGGCCGGTTACGCAACGTTAGCTAATTCCGCTAGCATACAGGCTAACTATAGCCAGTTAGTTTTGTATGTAGCTAACAAAAACCCACCCATCTCGTAGGAGCGAAGCTTAACATTTCATTCAATAAAATTATGGTACAAAAGGAGCACTAACGCCACATGTCTTATGTTGACAACGTGGACGCAGATATAGGAAACTCCGAAGGCAGTCGTAATATTTACCTAGCTAGCAGTCTAGGCTAACGCTGTTGCGCTAACGTTAGCAAACGTCGGCGTAGCTAGCTGTCTAAACTTGTGAAAAGCTGAACAGTATCCCCGTTCAAGCTGTGTTTCACTTTCCCTCCAATATTATTATACACATAATAATAAAGACACATGGACTCGGTCGAGACCAAAAGCCATATTTTGCAACACCAGTGGCACAGACGAGCCCATAGACAGTGAACAGAGACGGGGCTTTAGTCTGTCGTCTCCCCAACGTGACGTAGTGCAATGCATTGTGGGGGAAAAGAGAATCATTGCAAACCGCTGTAAAATAGCACTACTTTTTCTTATTTTATTCCGTTTTGTGATATCCATTGTATTTGATGTTGTTGGGTAACAGTTTAAATGTTTATTACCAACAAGCAAATTGCACAAATTCATTAGAAAATAAACCCTGCAACATGGGCTTTAAGCTTAAGGATTCACTATGCCTTCCACATGTAATGTATGTTAAACATTAAAATGATATACTGTAAATAATATATATCCATTCATTTTTATCCATCTGGCCAGTTTAACATGCAACTTAATTTTATACAATATATTTACAGTAGTAGGGGGTCCCTACTCCTAAAAAACGTTGAAGATCCCTGGTCTAAAGACTAATATTCCTAAACTAGGAACATCAGACACAAAATCCCCAAATCTACTAATATTCATTGAGTGGTACAAAATCTTCTCTATGGATTGTATATGCCCATGAACAATATCACATACGGGATACATTGCTTTTTTGAAGAATGAAGATGCGGCACAAATGTAGGTGAAATCCCACAACTGGTTTCTACTTTCACCACCCCTTATCTTCACATGGCCATCTCCCCTCTGTAAATGTCACTGCATTTCTAGGTCTCTGCCCTTTCCTCTCCCCTAAAATCCAATACAAGTGTTGATATGCACTGCCCTGGTGTCCCTTACGGGATAAAACACCAAGTACAATAGACAAACACTGTGATATTATAACCTGACGGGATTTTAAAAAATGTGTTAAGCCCTGTGGGCCACTATGGCATTCTCCACCTCACACATAGATCCATACACTGTTTATTTTATTTGGTCCCGAAGAGAACCCCGTTTTTCACATTCTGATTAAATCAAGTATCTGATACCTTTGCAGTCTCTTTATTTTTCTCTTCATCTTATTCCCTGATTTGCATTCATTTATATCACTGTTTATTTCTGGCTTTCTCCCTGAGGCCCAACTCCTTCGTTCTCTCATCCTCATTGTATTTTCTTTATCTCTTGTTCTAACTCATCCCCTCCTCCCTCTCTTATTTACAGCTCTCTTGTTCTTACATACAGTGGCTTACCACCTTGTTGTTACCATTAGCAGGCTGAAACCCCTGGTTATCAGTGTCAGCAGGATTATGTGAGATGTCCATGTTGTGTGGTATTCCAAAGGGGTGTTCCCTTGCCAGTAAATTAATGAGTCCTCAGTGTATGAGCATTGTGTTTGTGTGTAGAAGGGGTCATTGAGCAGTGTGTGTAGATGCTAAGCATGCATGAGGGAAGTGATAATGTAAATGTGTCTGTGTTCATGTGTTTAGAATGAGGTTAGGTGTGTGTGAAGAAACATGTCCAGGGGCAAGGCTATTGTCATCAGGTATGTTAGATACCAGTGCACCTAACCAGATTAAGGACACTATATGTGCAAGGAAACGCAAATTCAGCATAATGGTGAAGGCTATTAAAAAGTGAAATTAATGGATTAACAGGTGAACTGACATCAATTCTCAGTGTGTAATGACCCACTTGCTGTGGAGTATGGTACATAGTATATGACTAGTCGGGGTGTGCTTCAGCTGGAAACCGGAGGAGCTAGAGACCAAGGGGTTACTTTTAGTGATGAAACAATTCATCTCCATTCATTCTAATAATCCATAAATTGTTAAAGTAATTTATGAAAGACAGAAGCCATGTGTGCCAAAATGTTTTTTCACAATATTCTGACATTTCCTAGTCTGAACGATTAGTAAATTATTCACAAAAAGTATAGACAGATTAAAATTAAGAGATTATGAAAATTGTGTGTTGAAGCCCTACTGAGTTTTTGCATTTTAAACTTCCAATGCAACTGCAGAAGTCCCGTTGAGCAAAGCATTGAACACCATTAGTGACTTGGCTGTGTCAATAATGCTACAGTGCTGCAGAGGTATTATGTAACCGATTTTATCACAAGGTGCAAGCAGAAAATACAGCAATTGCCTAAACTTTCCAGAAACCATTAAGAAAACCATTCAAAACAAGCAAGTGCGAGTTCAAAGAAAATTAGTTTTTAATCACTCTGCAGTAGTGTGAGAAATGCTACAGTTCAGTCCAATACTGGTGGAATAACATTTTCTGGCAACAATTCATCCTCAATTTGGCATTTGTCCATTTTTGACTCAAACGTGATCGGAGAGCGCAGTGTGTCAGAAGTTCTAATGAAATGGAGCACCAAGCAACAAAGATAATCTCCAATGATGTAGATGAGCAGACTGATCCGTCTGATGATTTCTTCTCCTTATTTTCCCCAGTGTTCATAGTGTTATGTAATTACTCTGCAACAGTGTCTGCCCTAGCAGTTTATACACACATAATATCCAGGCTTTACAACTAAACTGCTAAAATTAGGATATTGAAGACTGAAGTAATTTCAGAGATGCACCTCAGATAAGTTCTCCTTCAACAAATGGTGTGGACCCTTTACGGTCCCCTATTGAATCAAAAGATATATATAATGTTATGCTTAGTAACTGTGAAAACTTCTCTGTCAGTCTAGTTCTGTCTATCTCATGTATGCATTCTCTGTTTATCCCTATTGTGTGTCATAAGCCTCAAACCAAGCATCTTTGCTAAAAAAAAAAGTGACATTCTGAAGCTAATTAGGGCCCCATTACTTATTTAAAGGTAACTTGTTTATGTGAGAGCAGAGGTATAAATTATCCAATAGACAATGTCTTTGGGGTATTATGTTGAACAGAGCTTTATTAACAGCAACTGGTGAGGGCAATTTAATGGCATCCCAATTATTTCGAGAGTCCCCACTGTTGCCAGTGCCAGCCAGAAGCAGCCAGCTAGCACCCATTTAGAGAGGCGAGGGAACTGTAGCACTTAATGACACCGTTAAAAAGATTCTCTGTGGACCGATGTGCCCTTTATTTGGACCAGGGGACAGTTTTGTAAGAAAATGAAAGAAATTGAGACAATAGAAAAAAGAAAAACTCTCTTTTTTGTTTTCTGGTCCAACTAAACTGGCAGAACTTACACTGCTCAGAAGATAATACTCTTTTTATTTGGTGCTCCAGGAAATTTGAGAACTCATAGCTTAATAAACAGTTATTCAGATTAATTACTTAAATTAATGTCCATTATGACTCAAGATACTATAGTGACTATTGAAACTCTAAGTGGTACAGAGGTTTCCATGTGCCATAACACTACAAAGCATTATGTCAAGTAACTCTCAAAATTATAATTTCTCTGAATTTGTCAATTTACTCACCAGTGCTCTCTAAGTAAGCACCACACTCAAAGACAGAAACACTCCAAGCCATCTTTAAAAAAAAAAAAAAAATCACTATATATAGTTTGTTTAGGTTTGATTATGACTGAATATGTCATTCTGGGAGTTAATACCAAAGTAAAGCAGGTACAAAAAAAAAAATTAAATCATCAGAATTCTTTGATCACTGTGTCCAGCGCTTATTCTGTACACCAAAGATGTGCACTTGTGTAATATTACTGAATTACTTTCAAATAGCTGGAATGCTGCAGCACATTCTGCCAGTGGTTTGATTAATTAATGATGGCTTGCTACAAACTATTTTGCATCTCCTCTTAAATCTGGAACATTTCTGTGTTCGTATGTTAACTGAGGAAGTCTCTTGCCTTTTCATCTCTATCTCTTCTCCCCCGGAGTCACCTGGCTTTGTGTTCTCCCTCACCGCCACCTGTTCTGTCAAAACTCCCTCCTTCTCTTCAATGTTTTCCATTTCATCTGAAGACTTCAGAGGTCCTCAGAACAGCTGCTGCTGCATCTGCCTTGAAGCAGAATAAATTGCACACATGCACAATAATGCAAATTATTCACTCTTCCTGCAATGTTACTTAATGCGGTGAATAAAGATCTTAGCAACTGCAATATCATGCGTTTCCCTTTAAAGATAACATGCTTGATAAATGCAGGGAAATGTAGCCTTCTGTTTTTATAATGCTGTTCATTTGGGTTTGTATGTACTGTATGTTCAAGTCTCCAATCTCTATTTGTCTCTCTCCTTCTCAGTCTTCGTGTTCTGAACAGCCTCATCAATTTTACATTTAGTGACTTACTGTAGGTACAATAACCAAAACACATTAACCACCTTGACAGCTGGAACACAAGGCATGAGTGGTAGATTAATCAACCATGTACGTAGCATTGCCAAGGTGGCACCATCCCAAGGCTGTGTGAGAATCACAGAATACAGACCATTACCTTTAAACACAAATTAATCACAGGGTAAATCTGGTGGCTATCCCCAGAAACAACTGCTGACAATTAGAGAGACCACTGAGAATGCTCATAATTGGTTTTTCAACAGATTGAGTTTATGCTTTGCACCAGTGCCATTTTTCATCAGAGAGAGTAGCTGAGTGTGTAAGGAAGAGCAACAAAGACAAAACAACTTCAATTACCACGAGTTAGGAAAAGGTCTCCTCATTATCACTGCTAATTTTCTTAACTGGAAAAGTATCTCAACTTCTGATCTACGTTGTAAGATCCCTAAATAGTGTATTTACATACCAGTTTTTAACTTGTGCTGTTCTGGCCTGTTGACAAATGGGGCATCTGTCATCATTGATTTGTACCCTTGACAATGTCTGTCTCATAAAAGTGATCTAAAATTATATTTTAAGTATGGTGGATCACACCAGTGCATAATATACACAGTCACTCACACTGTGCATCAGTGAAAATGGCTCTGGTAGCGTTTCTGTATAACAGCAACATGTGAACATACACAAATTACAAATTATACAAGTAGTTTGGCAGGCATTTTGTTTAATACTCTCTGCCAGACTTTGGCTCCACTCATAATGTTTGCTTTTTAAAAGTGCCAGTTTCTTGTCATAAAAATATGAAGTTACAGCTTCCAATTATCTAAAATATGAAATACTTCAAAAATGGTTTCTCCTCCATTAGGCGCTGTGTACATTTCTCACACACCCACACAAGTACACTGACATGCACACACATAAACATGCACTTCACACAGCAAGCTCCATGCATTTTGCAACCTCCCTTTAGAGAGGCTGATGAAGCCGAGTTAGCACTAGCCCTTTCCCTCATAGCTGAAAGATTAAACACAGCATTAAGCAACAGCTGCCTCGTGGGTAAATTAAGCTTAGTCACTGTAAGGTCTGCTTAACTGCCTAACTGTCTGATGTACTGTCAAATGGAAGGAGAGGGGAGAAAGTGACTCCCAGTTCTTCCCACAGCATGCTGACTGTCACTGCAAGACCTGTATCACCTCATGCCTCCAGTTGTTACACAAATACTTATTTTCTTCACAATGTGACAAAAATATGCCCTCGGCAACAGGGGTCTACATTGATTCTCCACATTTAAATGTCTCCATCCGGAAAAAGCTGCAACATCTGCCAGATGCAACCTTGGATACAACATAAAGTTTAATTTCTGAAGAGAAGAGAAGAGAAGAAGCAGCTACATCCATTGTAACCTTTTAATACTGAGCTGTCAGACTGAACATAATGGCTGTCATATTAAGGACAGATCAATCAATCACAGCCTACCGCCCTCTGTTGCATCCAAAACGTAAGTATGGTTGAGTTGTGCCACACAGACCTGACAGATTACATGGCAGTGAAAAACAGACGTCACTGTGCCTTTCTGCCCTGTCTGCACATCTGAGTCTTAGATGTTGTTCTCTAATCATTAAAAGAATTTCTCTCTCTCACACACACACACACACACACACACACACACACACACACACACACACACACACACATAGTGCGTGGCACTATCTTTGTGGGGACCTGTCATTGACATAATGCATTCCCTAGCCCCTTACCCTTACCTTAACCATCACAATTAAATACCTAACCCTAACCATAACCTAATTCTATCCCTAATCCTAAAACCAAGTCTTAACCCTCAAACAGCCCTTTAAACTTAGACTCTAGCATTTTGGCCCCACAAAGCTGCCTGGACCCCACAAGTATACTGTATTCCTGTTTTTTTGACCCCACGAATATAGTTAAACAAGAACACACACACACACACACACACACACACACACACACACACACACACACGCTTTTGGATATGATGACAGAACGAGCAACTGACACGACTGTGAAGGATTTTGGGTGGGTGGAGGGGTGAGCTTCTGTTCCTGTTCCTTGTCAGGATAAGAAGGAAGCAGAGGAAAGAGGCTAAGACAGTATGATTGAGCTGCTATGACACCAGCAAGGTCAATCCTGATGCTTTCCTGCTGCGGCAGCATTCTTAAGAGTGAGGGGAATTCTTCACATATAAATTGATGTGATCAGGTGAATACAGAGGGCATGCAAGAGGAGCCTGACAGCACCAGGTAATAGGTGTCTATATAGAAGGGACTATGAACTGGTAGATGATGACAGTTACTGCAAGTAAAGTCGATATTAAGAAATATGGTAGAGGTAAGAAGACAAATAGATTTGTACAAAAACCCAAAGGTTTAAGAAAATTTTGAAACTTTTAATTACACCACTCGAATTAGGCCAATCCTCATTAATACCGAGTGTTATTTGTTACTATTGTTGGATGTATGTGGAATGTTTTGTGTCATGTTTGCTCAAAATGCAAGAGCAAAAGGCCATGCAAAGTTGTGAAAAAAAACACAGTACAGTGCATCACAGTGTTCGGACCGATGCAACAGCAAAAAGAACACTGAGTACTAAAATAATGACTTTACTCACATATGAATGTTTCATTAGAGAGCTCAGCTCATTCAACACCTCGTTGGGGACTCAACCACCACTGCCTGTGCCACCACTGTCTCTGATATTATCTAAGGGTTTTTCGAGTTATAAAGATCTTCAAAGGGTTGTCCTTGAGCAAAAAATGTGTTGCTTGGATAGGGACAGTGAAGTCTATACATTAGGGGCCGGTGGGGCGGGTCCCTTCCAGATGGAGCTGTGGAGCAGTGCACGACATGATCAATAATTCAATGTAACTAATATGTATATTCTTTGTAACTAACATTGTTGCATGTTTTATTATAACACAGGTAGCGCTGTCCAATACATTCCAAATATCTTACTATGGGCGATCTACCTAAGGTCAGTTGTCTGCTACTTCTAGCAATGTTCATTTGGTGAGCATGGGGCCGGCCCCTCAGCATTCATTAATCAAGTGAGCAGATGAAAACATTGTGCGCATGTTCAACGCGCTTTCAATAATAAGGTGTGGGGCACGAACATGTTGGCCCCATAGCCAAAACATAATAGAACGACCTACGTCAAGACGTTTTTGAAAGATAATTTATGTGGTATGGGCATAGCCAGCTACTAGCTAGCACAACTGTCAGTTATGTTAGTTTGTTAGCTACTACTAATAGTGAGCCAAATACAGTAAAGCAATATGAATCAAGTTGACAATTTATTAAAAGTTAAATTTAGTACAATGTAACCGCGTTACGTTGTGCAGTTGTGATTTCATGTACGAGGTGCGTGTGTGTTTGGAATTATTGAGCAAGTAGGTTTGTGTTTAGTTTTATTAATGAGTCGGATGCTGTCCATACAGAGTTTATTGTGCCCCACCAGGCTTTCCATGCCAGAGACGTCACTGGATGGGGATAAGTTCCATTATGCTTTGCGTCCACTTTGAAAGGTTAAGGGCTTTTTAGAAAACCAAAGGGAGGAAAACATATCTCCTTGCACCAAAAAGGATTAAGAAGTTTTGACATGGAGATTCAAAGGTGCAACGCTGAGCGAATAACAATACTGCAAGGATTTTTCCAAACATAACATTTATTTGTTTTTACCAACCTTTTCCCAGAAGTCTCATTCAAAGGGCAGTCAAAAATACAATGCAAGTACTGAAATAATTCAAAATACCATCTTTTGGGGTTTGGTGGTAGAGAAACCAAATGTCCTTTACAAATTCTAACTGGTGATTTAGAATACAGTATCTTCTACAACAAACACAAACACAGGACTTTCACTCAGAAGACCGGAGTTCGTGTCCCATGTGAACCCAAAAGTCATTTTGAAACTAAAAATAGTTTTACACCCCTTAGTCAGTGGCGCAATGATGTCCGTGATGTCACAGCCACATTTTAGTAGTTTTACGTGACTAATTTTGAGCCAATCCCTTATTTTTTACTAAGCCTAAGTATTTTTGTTGCCTAAACTTAGCTCTGTATCATGTTTACAACTGCACCCCTTACATTAAATAGAGCAGTCACATGACTACAGTCACAAACCACCACAGTAAATAGAACGGAAGTTTTTTTTTTTTTTTATATGGACCTATAATGTTTAGGTATAAGGCATGTGTTGTCTGAGACACAAGACAACATTTTGGTCCAACCAACAACTATCGTCATGGGAAGTTGCAGCTTGCACAGTTTCAACCCAGCAAACTTGTTTTACTACTTATTTTACTTCTATGTTACTGTGGCAAGGAAAAGAAGGTTTTGGAAACAGTCTACATCTCTGAGACATAATTCTGCCAACAAGTTATAGCTTATGTCCACACCAAGAGCAAGTAGTCATCACATTAGACCTAATCACCTCAGCATGATGCAGTGAGCAAAGATCCACAACTTATTCATGCTCAGTTATGATGGCCATCGAATGAAGAGGCCATATGTGTGGGTCAGCTCTTTATGAATTCCTCATGGTGATGGAGCCTGGCAGGGGAGGATTTATCCGTAAAAACAGATGGGCAGGAAAAGAAGGAGGGAGCCATCAAGCTGAGAAAGCCCTGCTGGACGTCTCCTTATGGCAGAATGAATTACAGACGTCTGGCAATGCCTAATGTCAGAATGCAGCACATTATATTTGATTGATCATATTTATATTGACTATGCACTTATATTTAATTCAGCCTAGACAAAGTAATATTCATAAACCGCAGAGATGCAAGAAATACTAGACCGCTAGATTATAGAAACTCTAAAACAATCCTCTTTTCCTGTCATTGATTAAATGGCATGCATCGGCACCTTCACAGTAATAGAATAATTTCATATCAGCTCATTTTGTGTGTTGACAACAACACAATCAACAATACACATGAGCAGACACTGTCTAATTAGCACATCCGCTTTGTTTTCGGTTGGATTACGGATGTCTACCCATAATAATTAAATGAACACCCATAAAGCTAAGTAGAAATGTAGCACCCAATTGCAAGTTAATGAGCATAATAGACTGCAATGACTTCACTGGTAATTACTGCATGTGTCTGGTCTTATTGATATTATCATTGTTTTGTCAATTAGATATTGTTTTCTTTTTAAGGATAAGGGTCAGGGCAAACCTTTACCAATAAAAAATGAAGTCAAACAAGGGTCTACATCAAACGGGTCATAAGTCATAAAAAAGGGGCATGGCTACAGCATAGGGGGCGGGTCAAACCATCACCAATCAAAAAGAAATTCTCTGCTGAGTTCAATGATACCTCACACAAGACTCTACCTTAAATGGGTCACCAGTTATGAAAGGGGGGCTCTACTACTTGCCCTCTTACAGTGCGGACGCTTTGCTGCTTGCTCCTGCCTCTGCTTGCATATTTCTGCTGATAATCTTGCTTTTCCTCTGTGAGAAACTATGAGCAGCAGCTCTTGGATACTTATAAATCACTGGACTATACATTTTTTGTAGACATAGTAGGCTATTGCCATATTTCAACATTTGTCTGCGTGAGCGTGGCCTACCAATAGCTCAAGCCTGTCCTACAGTGACTGGAAACGTGGTACTTAGCTAAAGCTAATTAGCAGCAAGATGCCTCCCTTCTCCGTGGATGACTACTACAAACTCCTTCAGAAGATTGCAGTACTGGAAACCAAAATTCACCGGTTAGAAGTAAACGTGGAAGTGAACGGACCATGTGGGAATGACACCACTTAACCATGGACCCAAAACAATGGACAAAAGCATGCTAACACACAGCTAATTAGCACCAACAAGACTACAATGAAACAGGAGGGCTGTGGAACAGGTAATAAATCAACAAGTGGCAGTCCTCCCTGGAACTCTTTTGGTGCAAAGCCCAAGAGTAAATCATTTTCCTGGGAAATGGGAGGACGACTAACGGGTAGGGCACAGCGCCCTGAGATTTGTGATATGAACGGCTGGCCTGCATTATCATCCAGGCAGAGCGCCTCTTCAACCCCTGTACTCAGTAGGACACAGCCGTGGACAGCTGCAAAGGGAAAATTAACAACAAAATGCCTCCCCAAAAACCGAGTGTGCAACTGGAAAACAGATATGCTTCACTGCCGCAGGACCCTGGACCTCCATCTGATGACCTGGATTACGTCCCATCGTCACACAGCAGGGTAAGGACTGAGAGCAATTCAAAAAGTAAAAAGCTACAGGGAAAGCTAATGACTGGGCCTCAAACTCTGATTGTGGGTGACTCTGCTGTAAAAGATGTAAAAAGCAGTAAAAACACCAAAATATTGTGTTGTCCCAAAGACATGGTATCTGACCTGGCCCAAAGAATCATGGCAACACACCCAACTGTTAAGAACATTATACTGCATATAGGGTCACATGATGTTGTAAAGCAACAGTCTGAAGTGCAGAAACGTCACTTTATGGATCTACTGAACACATCAGCTCCCTAAATGCGAAGGTTTATCAGTGGCCCTCTACCGCCAGTCAGAAGAGGAGCTGAGAGATTCAGCAGACTGTTGGCACTGAACAAATGGCTTCCAAATGCATGTACTGTCCATTCTCTGAAGTTCATTGAAAATTTTAACATTTTCTGGGACCGCAGACATCTTTTTAAAGCAGATGGACTTTTCCTTAACAAACCAGGAGTAAAGCTGTTCACCTCCAACCTACTTTACTTTCTGCACCACACATCTGCTCCCTCAGTCAAGGACACGAGACGAGGAATCTAAAACAAGAGGAAGACATAACAAAGCACGGCAGTGATCTACCAGAGCCCCCACCTGTGCAGATGTTTGACCATGGGAGATACGAGAAATCTCAAACCCCCTCTTCACCCATCCAACACTCTCCACTTACCCTTTTCCCCTCCTTCTCCCTGCCACATGTTGGAGTTCAGTGGCAGGATGAGGCAGCTGGTGGATGCTGGAACCAAGTTTGCCCCCCTTCCTTCTCCCATCATTTGCCCCTGGCCAAAAGTGGAACCCCAGGCACCTCTGCCAGGATGGCAGCAAATTCCCTCTCCCCAGGCTGATAGGGATGCTTGTGTACGAAATACAACAAGCTTTAACTGATATATATGCTGGGTCCAGGCTGCACGCCTAGTGGCACTCATGATTCTTTCCAGGACAAGCCCGGGCCCTGTGTATTAAATTCTTCCTCAATTTATGTTGTGATAAGTAATAGAAAAATAATGGTGAATCCACTAAGTAAGAAGAAGCACTTAACTGCTAACTTGGCAAATTTAGCATCCAATCCGTCCTAAAAAATGAAACAGATCATTATTTTAACACGCTAACACTAGCCTTACTAAACGTCAGGTCTTTGGCAAGGAAAATCATTTTTAATCAATGATTTTATTATTAAGCACAATCTTGATTTTGTTTTTAACTGAAACCTGGTTAGACCATAAGAACAGTGCTCCTGTTCTCATTGAGTCAGCTCCCACTAACTTCAGTTTTATGAGTGAGAATAGAGTGATTAAGAAAGGAGGTGGAGTCGCCATTTTGTTTAATGACTCATTCCAATGTATGCAAATATCTTATGGAAATTTTACTTCTTTTGAATATGTGGCCCTTCAGATAAGGTCCTCCCCTCGAGCTGTATTTCTAAAAATCTACAGGCCACCTAAATACTGTACAACATTTTTGATTACTTCACTGAACTGCTGTCTATAATCTGTATTAACTTTGACTGTGTAACTATTGCTGGTTTTTTCAACATTCATGTTGACAACCCCCAGGATAGAGGGACCAAAGAACTGTGTTGTGTTTTTGAGAACTATGGACTGACTCAGCATGTGACGGCCCCCACGCACAATAAGGGACACACTGGATTTGATTATCTCCAAGGGTCTAAACATTTCCAAGGTTGTGGTGACTGATGTTGCTCTCTCTGATCATTCCTGTGTTTTCTTTAACGGCACTATCTCTGTGCACAAAAGTGTTCAAACAAAGGTAATCAGAAAACGGTATATCACTGAAAACACCGCTGAAACATTCATTCAGCTTTACTCAGCCACACCTGCCCTCTCTGGGGTCTCAGTCACTGAGCTTGTAGATAATTTCAATTGTAAAATTACAAATGTTATTGATGCCATTGCTCCCACTAAGGTCAAAGCTGTCTCTGGTAAGAAAAGATCTCAATGGAGAAATGTCATGCTGGTGAGAAAAGAAAAAAAGAGAGTGTCGAAAAGCTGAACGCAGGTGGCGAAAAACTAATCTCCAGGTCCATTATGAAATCTATGAAGAGAGACTTCGCATTTATAATTTGGAACTAAGGAATGCAAGGCGGTCCTTCTTCTCTGACATTATTGATAAAAACAATAATAATTCACATGCTGTTTGCTACTGTCTATAGGTTAACAAAACCTCCAGTACCAGTAGCATCTGAACTTTTATCCATATCAAGTACAGGATATGTGTTGTCACAGTGTCCAGGCAAAACAAATTCCAATATGACACAATTTCATATGATCAACGATGAAAACCTGGAGGACATTATACAACATCTGAAAACCTCCTCCTGTTGTCTTGATATTCTACCAACGGACGTTTTCAAAAATGTTTCGAATTGTTTGGCTTCAGATCTTCTAAAGATTGTAAACACATCTCTTCTATCAGGTATCTTCCCACAGGCCCTGAAAACTGCAGTCATCAAGCCTCTCTTAAAAAAGAACAATCTAGACACGTCACTAATGAACAACTATAGGCCGATATCAAACCTTCCATTTTTAAGTAAAATCATAGAAAAAGCGTTTTTTCAACAACTGAACCTTTTCTTGTCACTAAACAACAGTTTTGATGCCTTCCAGTCAGGTTTTCGACCACACCACAGCACTGAGACAACTCTTGTAAGTCTTTAATAACATCCACTTAAACACAGATAGTGGCAAAATTTCAGTCCTAGTATTACTTGATCTCAGTGCTGCATTTGACACGGTCGACCATGACATATTACTAGACCGATTGGAAAACTGGGTTGGCCTTTCTGGCTCAGTACTAAACTGGTTTGAATCCTACTTAAAGAATAGGGACTACTTTGTGTCTATAGGTAATTGTACAATAAAACCTTAGACTACCCTACTACTCCTTCACCAACAACTTTCCTTTTGTACATATGCTGCCTGTTTCCTACAAGGAAAACCAAATGTATTCTCATTAACAACCTCATTTTATATACCTACCTGATGTATGATCGGTTAAAGAGATACAATTGAGCCCTTAGCTATATCTCCAATGCAAACCCTTATTCCCCTGTCTCATTGGCTTCATTGGCTGATGTCTCTGCTGCACCAGCCCTGAAACAAGGTAAGGGTACTCTCCTGGCTAAACAAGATTGTGTTACCATTCAGTCAATGTTGGTTGCATGGTTAAATGATAAATAGTAGCCAATGCCCCAGCTTAAAAGCATTGCAGGTGTATCTGTTTAAAGTGAAAAGGGTATCCATTCCTCTGGGGATAAACAAGAAGGATATGCTGTTCTGGCATTTTCAGTATAGTGTTGGATAATACAGTACCCAGTTTATGAATTATGTGCCGATCTCTGGGTTTATATCACTATTCTTATAACATGATACATTATAAATAGTCATAAAGCATTTTTTTGACTATGCTATCAATTACTGACATTACATTTGGTTAGTGTGTGCATGCACATGAATGTGGGTAAATCCCGATAAATGGATTTTTGTGTCTACTCTACCTGAACACACAGATTTCTTTGCACCCGTAAAAATTTTAAACCTGATTATGCATTCCAAAAATCAATTATTATTATTATTATTATAATATGTGTTATTATGTTGTTCGAACACTATATTATGCTTCATCTATCATATGTTGCACAGCAGACAGAGCCTATGAGCATGTCTAAACCCCATATACTGTTGCTGTCTGATTGCCTTCACTTTATGTCACTGAAAATGACATTTATTTATTCAATAATAACCCACTTTAGCAAGCTGTTCCCCCACTGCCAGCACAACCTGCTTCCCTCAGCTCTAATGGCAGCCCAATTTTGAATGGTAGATGGGTACCTAATAGGAGAAACTACCTCTCATCAAGCCCAGGAGGTGAAAGAAAACTGGGAAAAGGGGAAGGATAAAAACCAAGAGCACAAGCTCACATCTGCTATCTACTTCATGCCAATCCACTAACAAATATTAGATAGAAATGAAAAATGCTTTCACCTCTATGAGATCAGAGCTGCAATTATTTTCAGACTCTAATGTCAACTTCTCTTCTATTCCTCCTTGCTGGCTTTAGGCAGAATAAGACAAGCTCTTGTATCGTGCGGTGGGAACAACTAGAAGTAATAACATGCTACTAAAGACAGACAGTATTGATATCATAAGATCAACCACAGCACCTGCCCCTATCCCAAAGGTGCCAAGAACTGGAGTTATCAAAACAAATGTTTTTCTTTTTCTTCAAACAGTGGCTCTGCATAATCAAAATTTGTTTGGGATACTGAGAACACATACAATGTTTTGGAGTTTAGTTATTGATGTATTGATGCTCTCTCGTGGTCTAGATGCCTTGGATCTATCATGAAAATGTAAAAGTGATTCATAGATTTCTTTAACAATACTAAAAGGTAAATGCAAGACTGCAAACAACAAACAGTCCTTACATATGCTTGAAATTGTTAAGGTTATAAAACACATTAATATAACATCATATTTTGAATCGTATGCGAATCCAGGTTTTAACCTTTCACTTATCATGCATTTTACCTATTATATCACTTATGTCAGGAATGATGGAAGAAGAGAACAAAATACTTCAGATTAATGACTGATGGCCTCAGTTTGTTGCAATATTCTGTAAAACTCCACAAGAGAGACATATTACAAGAACCTTCTCACAATCACCTCCACCCTTCCTTCTCACTTTTACTGCTACCTTCAAGTCCTAAACAGACCAATCTGTGCACAGCAGTTCACAGTGAAGCTGCATGCATAAACAGGCCTGAGACCCCCTTAGACTCCCTAACTGAGGAGTGACTAGGCATGCGACCGCGAGATAAATCATGGTTTAGAATAAAAGCAAAAAGAGTCAATACCTTTTCTTTCACTGCGGGGCAATCAGAAGTGCAGAAGGCGGGGAAGTGACACACACACACACACACACACACACACACTGCAATTCCCTGTTGTCAGTAATCTAATCTCAACGACGGCATGCTAATACATCACAATTACCTTCTCAGTCTGGATGGTGCCATTAGAAATACATTGTCTTCATTACCACTGTGTGTGTGTGTGTGTGTGTGTGTGTGTGTGTGTGTGTGTGTGTGTGTGTGTTTGTTCATGGGGGAGTGCATGGCCTCACAAGTGTGAATGTCTGTTTGAGAACTCTCTCCGCAGACTATTTCATATTCAATTACATTTTCCTTACATCACTGGGATTGCTGTGTATGCCAAGTCAATAATGGCCCAGATCACTTGTCTGGGGTGCAGAGAGGCATAAGTGACATTTAGGTTGTTAGCACCTTTATTAGAGGGAGGCTGGAACAAGTGTCTAAAAGAGGGAAAGAAAGAAAGAGAGAAAGGTAGAAAACTATTTGTGGTGCTTAAATTGCTTTCTCTGAAAATGTGTATAGAAGTTGTTTGGCATTGCATCATTTGAATATAACTCAGCTTGAGGAAGTCCATTATTATTCAACGCATTCTCAGTGTTTTGTATGATATCGTACAAAAACGTATGCACAACCATTCGTATGACAGCCTACAAAATTACGGCAGCCGCAGGCCGGTCACATGATGACCGGTCACATGCCAGTTAAGTTTATCTTAACAAAAAGTATGCATTATGCAGCAACGAAAGTTAAGTTTAGGCACCAAAATGACTAGTTAAGTTTAGGAAAAAGATTGTGGTGTTGATTTAAAACACTCCCAAGGAACATGCATTTTCTGGGTGAAAGTCTTTTGTTTTCCCCAGGAAGGGAACTCTGCTCCCCTGGCTTGAAAGTCCTGCGTTTTATGAACCAACCATCCACCCCAACCTCCTACCCTATGGTCTGCTGCATTCTTATACAGCAGCAGTCAATGTGGTGTATAAAGCAAAAAAAAAAGAAAAAAAAAAACATGGAATCCTTACAAATTATAGTACTTAACTTTTTGTAGCTTTTTGAATGTATGAGAACAGGCTGGTGGAATATATACGGATTACAGTGCATTACTTTTCGTAGCTATATCATCATCATCATCAGCTTTTTTAATCCAGACTCAAAGTCCATTCAAAAGACACAGACATGACATACAACATATGTTAAAAAGAGAAAGAGAAACATATACAAAGAAATAAAAACAAAAGAAACAACAATACTACATTTCTATAGAAGACACTTATACCAGTGTTTCCATAGTGATGATTGGTATCGTATGGCACTAAACCTAGGATTACTAACAGCATAACAATGCTGTTCTGGGAGAAGTTCAGGCGACAAATGAATTTGTAGATAAGATTCCTCAATAATGCCTAGAAGGTGCTGACCCCTGCATTACAAAACAGGTCACTTGCATGTGTACGAATTGTTCATGAGAACAGCCTTTATTATTATTATATCTGCACAATATTATGCCACTGTGTTATTTTCTGACAATTACAGAAAATCAGTTTATAGAAATTGTAACAGTAATTGAAGTGTTGCTTAATGGTTGCATTCTTTTATTTTATCTTTTATTTATTATTTAGATGAGGACTACTCAAACTGTGGGCTTGAAAAATCACACATCCGTGGAATTAAAATAAAAATGGAAAAAAAAAATTACAGGAAAAAGATTTACAACACATGGAATGGCAGGCATTAAGTCTCCCTGCACAAAAGCATAGCCAAACTGCAGTTTTTTGCCCATGTCGTTAAAGCTTTGCCTTTGACTTTTATAACCCTTTCAGATCCACGCAGTGACACAGGTTAAACCCAAGATTGGGGTCAGTCTGAAGGGGTCAACTTGAATCATCCTACCTGGTTTCATGACCCTAGGTCAGACTGTGCCTGGCTTTGGTGAACAGGCATTTCTATTGTAAGACTATAACTCTGCAACTGTTCATTCAACTGTTTAACTGTGTTCATCTTCCAATAGAGATGTTCTCACACTTTACTGACGCACTTCATCCTGTTTTATTTATTAATTAATTTGTCAACTATCTGTATATTCCAATGGACATATTTCTCCAAAATGAAAGGGGCGTCAGTAAGGTTGGCCCCTAAAATTTGAGCATCATTAGACCTGTAAAAATGTTTAAATGTACAATGTTGACACCTTGCAAGCTGTCTACTAGGGTTGCATGATATTGACAAAATGTGATATTGCGATATCGATTATGAATATTGCGATATCGATATTAATTTCAATATTTTTAAAACATGTAAAATTACAAAAGTTATGGGAAAACGCATCAAAATAGATTCACAACAATATAGTGCACACTGAGACTTATGTACGGCTCCGTAGTGTGGCTGGACCACAGGTCGTCATGGATGAAAAATATTCAATATTTCCGACTCCAGACTCATATAAACACTGTTTGTAAAATTGCGGGATAGCTGCCGGTGAGAAATAGATGCGGGATGAGATTACTTTTGGCCACTAAAGTTTCCTCTTCAATCTCTGTTATTTCGTCTTCTCCCTGAGCAACACTCATTTTCTTACTTTTGTGTTCTTTCTTTTGCTCCACTCACTCCCTTCGCTCTCTCTTTAGGGCCTTTCTTTTCTTTCCCTTCTCTGATTCATTCCGTTTTTTTGTCTCTATCCATTTCTTCACTTACACTGTCACTCTGTCACGATATGCACACACGTCACGTGGTACGCTCCATAGGGTTTGTCATGTAGTGGACCCGTGCGCTGAGTGATAATGAGTAACTGGCCAATGAAACATGATCATTATAGCATTTCAAGCGGGCTCTAAATCAAACACAACAAAGCCACACAGCCAACGGACAGGACACATCGCTCCACAAAATAAACAAAATATTGCATTCTTATTGCGACACTTTCGATATAATATTGCGCATCGTGATATTGCGATAACGATATTGAGTCGATATATCATGCACCCCTACTGTCTAGTCAACAATATACTAACTCATCTTGTCCTAAAAATGCCCTAACTTCTTAACATGAATCATATTTGAATATTTATTTTTGACCTATATTCTAAAATAAGCCATCCGTCCACACAGATGACTTACCAGGGCAGGACAGCTCTGATGCATGGGCCATCAGACAAGCCAACACTGCAAAACTTTCCTGCTTAATTAGCAAAAAAACAAAACGCAAGATAAGGCGACACACACACACACACACACACACACAGTAAATTTACTGCAGTGGTAAACCTGAGGTGACCTGAGAGGAGTGGCACACCAAGTCAGGAGAATTAGCTCCACTGAAAAGAACATCATTAGTGTTGACACTTCATTAGGTAGAGACGGAAAAGAGAGGGAGAGGAGGGAGATGGAGTTTGTGTCAGTCAGTGTGCATCCAGTACAGATGATGGCAGCTCAGCTGGACAAATGAAGCGCTCCACCTGCCATAACCTCAAACTCATGACATACAAGGACACTTGTATAAAGTCGCAACATGTTTCACATCATTTCCCAAAGGCAAAATCTATAACAGAATAGGGCATCTCCTGCTGGCATGCTAGCACCCCACTACCTCCATCATATGGTGACAAATTGACTCAAACAACTTTTTTTATTTTTTTTTTTATTTTTTTAGGTACAAAAGGTTGACTTGTTATGAAGGTAAAGCAATATATGTGAAATGTAGATGATAAATACAGGCAATAGTCAAAACATACACTAGAGTAAACCTACAGAAAAATTAAAAGGAAAGGATTCTTTAACAACTATTAGGTGATTAAGTTACTGACATCCATTTTTACTGTTAAAAATGCTGATAAGTACCAGCTACATCACTACCGTGGCTTGAGTAAAATTTTATTTAATTTTAAGAAGCATCGGAGACAAAGATTTGCTCAACGTGCAGTTTGATATTCGATAAAGGGCACTTATGAATAAAAACACCTTATTTGGCTGTGATGTTGACACACTGGTGTAAGATGCAAGGGAAATAAAAAGCATAAAGCCCAAAATCAGTCTAAATACATTTTTTTTTTGTTAAGTTGGTAAGGCACCACAAACCACTTCATCACATTTGTCTGATTGGTCGAGACCTCTCCTGCAGTGTTTAATCGATTCTCAGTGCATGTTTTATAGACAGAAAGTGAAAACTGATCTTGAAACATTTAGCCTTTCTTTAAGGGGCTAGAGTTTGAATCATTTGATACGGATGCCTGCATTTTCCTAGCATTGTCAATAGGTAGTAAGTCAAAATCAAGGGAACATAATGTTTGATTTTGAAGACATGGTCTCTTCTCCAAGCAACAATCGGTTTTATTGACATGGGCATTCAAACTTTTCAGGATTGCTTTAAGACAATACAGAAAGTTAGGTTCCCTTGACTTACAACTATTTGTATGTATTTTGACCCGTTGACTGAATTCTGTATAGACTTTTTCTGGTTGTTGCTCACTGGAATTCACTTAACCTCTTAAGATTTCAAATAACTAGAACATAAAGCCATTCTGGATGATCAAGTTCATCCTATTATAAAGCATATCTATTGAAATCTTCCTGATTGACACAGTCTCTTTTTGACAAGAATGCAATCCAAATGTCATGACCTGTCCAATTACAAGATCGCTGTCTGTCACAGATATCTCTCAATCTCTGCAAAGAACACTCTTGGACAAATGTCAACACAGCTCCACACAGCTGTGGCTATATGAGTATCCAACCAGCATTTGTTACCACCTGTCTGGCTTACTCTGAAAAAGGAGAGAATGTAACCGTCTTTTGGAAGGAATGGTTCCAGAGCCACTGCCTGTCATATTTAATTGCTACCACTCAATCTTGCCCACAATTTCAGGCTTTTTTTCCCACCAAAAATACCTTTCCACACCCTGATAGTCAGTTTCTTTGGCACGGGTTCAGTCCACCAAGGCCTCCATCCTCATCACCTGCCCGTCTGCAAACACAATTAATGTGTTCCTCTTTTATGGTCTGTGATCCTTTATGGAGGAAGCTTTTCAAGTTTACTTCAGTAAAGCTAAAGAATTGACATTATGCACCCGACTGCAAGTCTTACTCCCAGGTCTGGCTCCAGAAAAGTGCCATGGTTTCCACCTCTGCAACCAGTTTGCCATGGGATACCTACAGTACCAGGAGTTATTCCCACCTACCTCACGGCTCACAGGGCTGTGGGTACAAGCATGATAGCAAATCAATGTAAATAATTACCCAGGTTGCAAGAGGATAAGAGATTTTGGGTGAATACTAGGGGTGCACGATATTGAAAAAAATGTGATATTGCGATATCGATGATAATGAATATTGCGATATCGATATTAATTTCGATATTTTTAAACATATGTAAAATTACCAAAGTTATGGGAAAACGCATCAAAATAGATTTATAACAAATAAAACAAGTGTTCTTACAACACAAGGTTTATTTCAACTGACGGTCATAATGGACTGGTCCAACATGTGTCTACAGAACAGGACATGTTTTACTGCTTGGACAGTATAAAATAAATAAATAAAAAGCATGTCTATAGAACAGGACATGTTGTACTGGTTGTATATACACTACAGTATAAAAAAAACAATGCAATGCACATCTGTTGGCTTAAAGCCAAAGTATTTGCAAGCTACCGAGGAGGAGGCATTACCCTACAGTCACATTAGCTACAAGAGACAGCTGCCATTCATTTTAAATGGGAGTGGCCGTTTGGCCACGAGCGACTGCCAATCAGAGTGAAGGCAGCGTGACGTATGTCAGTGGCTCAAGTCGAAGAAAATAATTCAAGATGGCGGAAAACGCTTCAGGACATTGTATTTATGTATATATCTGATATGTTTGGCATTTAATCTCATATATTGTGTTACTTTTATCGAGAAATAAATACTTTTAAATCCAAAAACATCGTTCTTGTGACTTAACAATACCTCTGAAGTAACTTTTAAGACGTAGTTTAAGGTAGCACCGGAGAATTTCTGTTTACTGTTGCCAAGCAACCGGGGGTAGGCTAGGCAGGTTTCCTTTCAATCTCTGTTATTTCGTAGCAACACTCATTTTCTTACTTTTGTGTTCTTTTTGCTCCATTCTACGCTCTCTCTTTAGGTCCTTTCTTTTCTTTCGCTTTGTTTTATGGTTCTGCAGAGGCTCCACGCAGCTGATGTTTATACGTGCTTTGGTCTGGTGTGTGCGTCGAGCATGTGGGTGTGTGTGGTAGAGCGAGGTAGAAGTGAGAGAGTGACGGCGAGTCCTAGTGAGAGAAACAAAGTGTCTCCCCTGTTCTTTCTGACCACGTGGGAAATCTGGAGCAGGAGAAGTTAACTCTCTCCTTGATTTCATGTTGTTTCTGGAGAAGGAGAACCAGGAAATGAGTCGGGGGAAATACAACGCTACCAAGTGATGTGTATTTTTCGAGAGGTACATCAAAGAGTATAGACGTAACAACAGGAGAAACTCAATGGAACTGCAGCTCCGCCATCTTGGACTGAATGTAACACAACGTTCTATTGAGTTTCTCCTTTTGTTGCTTCTATACTCTTTGGGTACATGTCGGGCGGGATGCAACGCAAACAAAATATCGTGTAATTATCGCGAGACTTTCGGTATAATATCGTGCAATGTGATATCGCGATAACGATATTGAGTCGATATATTGTGCACCCCTAGTGAATACTCTTTTGGTATTATAGATAATAGAATTGTACTGCATATATTTAGGTTTAAAGTAGGGCTGTCAGCATTAACGCGTTAATTGCGATGCAATTAAGGGCCGAGCATAATGCGTTCAATTCTTTTAATCGTATTAATCGCATGCCGCCATTTATTCATTTATTTTCACTTCACTCGGTTTTGCGTCGTGCCTAACAAGCTACTATTTTGCCGTACTTCCTCGTAACACATCCTGCTGCTGCAGGAATAGCAACGCGGATTTCGGTGCCTCATTCTGGTGCCACTGATATGCCTGCACTCTCTGATGCTCTGAAATAGACGTTACAGGCAACAGAAACATCGCTGCACGTGACGCTAGTTAACACTATACTAGACACCAGCTAACGTTAGCCTACCGTTAGCTAGTAGCTGGATTAAACACAGTTGAAAAATTCTGACAGCTAACGCTACACGGTGTAAAGTTTGTCTGTATTTCACTGTAGAGGATTCCGACACCGGGATGTAACAACCTGCAGTTGCTGTTGTCGGAAAAACACAGACAGTGCGTTCAATGAAACTGGTAATTTACAGCCTCGTGGTGCATTCAAAGTTGTTGTTAAATGCCCTTTTCCCATCTGGTGGTTGTTTTTGTCATTCAACAGCTATTTACTAGTGAAATAAGTTATTGTTATAGTGATTACATTATTATTAAACATTTCACTTTGACGATATGGCCTTAGCAATAAACAAGCCGTTCTTAAATTTCACCAACTGTTTAGTATCTTTTTTTTTTTTATAAATCGGTTCAGGCACCGTAAAGGCACCTGTACCGTTTTAAAAGTACCGGTTTAGCACCGGTATCCAAACCAAACAATACCCAACCCTAATATTGACTCTAGATTCAAATGTGTGACTAGATTCAATATATAATAAAACAAATACAAATCTTAAAATCAAGTTCATAGTCATTTTCTTTGCATTCATTTGATTCCCAATCAAGATACACTGGTAAGAATTGCTTTCCATTGTTAATATGTACTTAAAAACAGTTCTGAAATGCAAAATAATAGAATTTTAATCATGTGATAAAACATGTGATTAATCGCGATTAACTATAGAAATTCGGCGATTAATCGCGATTAAGAAAATGTAATCGTTTGACAGTCCTAGTTTAAAGCTGTTCAATATGCAGTAGGCTATGTCTGTTGGTTTGAATGGTAATCTTTGCATTGATCATTTTAAAGCTATAGTGTGCGACTATTTTATATTAATGGACGTCCGTTACATTCAAGCCATTGCCAAATTAGTTGATACAAAGCTAATTAAGCCTATTGGCTCAAAAACACTCCCTCTGTATTTCTCAGTATGGCTATGTTTACAAAATGCTGTAGTCCAGTAACATTCGTGCAGCAGCTCGAGTGATGCGTTTTACATCACCGCTGAAAAAGGACAACAGCCGCGTTTAGCTTTAGAGACAAAGAAGACACTAAAATTACAAGTGATTACCTCTTCTGAAGAGCACATCGTTTTTTTTTTTTTTTTAAATCCTACGTGTCCTTCTTGATTTATTGGGATAAACGCTACTAGCAACTGCGTGGAGAAGGGGTGGGGGTGGTGCGCGATCACTGGAGGTTTGCGTCATGTGGAATGGCCAACAGTAATATTGTCATTACTTACAATTCCTCATTGGGGCGACAGCAACTATGCACTAAAGCTTTAAATAATGTCCCTCACCGTCTCGTCCTACCCCTCCCTTCTTTGGCCTCACCCTGTCTTGTCTCGTCTCATCATGTCTCACCTTGTTAGATCTTTTCCTTCCTATGGTTTGATTTAATTGTACAGCTCTTTTCCAGAAGCCTTTAAACATCAGTTTAAATTTAACTACATCTGGAAAACAGCACAACTAAAAGCAACTGATTGACATAGAGGACTGTTAGCAAGACCAATTTCCTGACTAGGAGCAAAGTTACAGATGGCACTGTTCCATACTTGCATTGGGAAATAATACGCTTCTAATATGACAGAGGTTTTTTGATTAAAATGTTGGCTTAAGGACACAATGTGGCAACTAAGGTTAAATCTGATCCCTCTGTATAATGTCGACCTCCTTCGGCTACAGGTACCTTCAGAAATATTTGTTGGAAGCCTGAGGTTGGCATGAGCTGCTATTGGTTATTCTGCCAAGCGGTTGTCAGACCAAACATGCTGATGCATTAAGTAGATCAGAAAGCATTTGCATACTGGTTTATATATAATTGAACCTGACATTTAGTCATGCAATTCCGAGCTACAAACAAAACATTACTCAGGCTTCTAGGTTTCGCCAGCTGTCTCATACTATGATGTATGTATTTTGTTTAACAACAGTGAAATTATCTCTTCGTTGTTGGTTCTTTCAAGCACAAATGACCTTGGAAAACCTACAAAATTAATATGAAGTTCAAATTCAGATGGGTACATTGTAGACTGAATGATATGAAAGTGTGATCACCTTCCACCTAGTCCGAAGTATCTTACTTTTCACTTACATACTTGCAAAAAATACTATTATTTCTGTGAATTTCTATAAAACAAATTGAAATTTTGCTGGCCCCGAGGGGATTACCTTTTCCAGAGCTCACATCGAACCGTACTTTCTTTAACACAGAAAGCTTTTTTAAGGTGTTCCAGTAGAAAAATCCCTGCAGTTCTGCGTCTGTTAACAAAATGACGGCAAGAGAACTTGCTTTCAGTCCAGTCTGTCTGTTAGACAGGCTTCGAACGATTGACCGAATCATTAGGACCAAGGATCTGTGCTTGGGTCACAGAATGTGATACAACGGACAGGAGCAAACTTTTTACAACTTTAACCGTGTCAGAAGTGCACACACATAACCCTCCCTTTTACACGTACACCTTCATCTCTCCAGTCCACGCTGCAAAAACCAGATTTAATGCTTTTGAGATCAAGCTCTTTTTTTCCCCCCCAACCATGCCTTTCATTCTCCCTTTCTAGTTCTCTCTTCTCTTCTTCTTTAGCTTTTCAACCTCTATGGTTTTTTGTGTAAAAATGGTGTGGAAAGCTCAAGGGCTGAAAGGTGAATGGATGCCACTCTTGGTAAATTGCCTGTAAAGAACAGTCTGAGAGCAAGAGATGGATGGAGGAAGAGACAGAACATGAGCCATACAGTGGAAGTAAGCACAAAAGAGAGGACATAAGAAAAGGGTGAGGACAAAAGACAGGGCACAGTGAGGGAGACAGACAGATACTAAGGGAGACAAACAGAGAACAGAAGAAAGAAAAGGAGAACAACGTGAAGCAGGTAGAGTGACTAGAAGTATGTAAGTATTAGTGGGAGAGGTGAGAGCGAAGAGGAGAGGAAAGAAAGCTGTAGCTGCCAGTCAATTCACACCTTTGTCAAACTTTGGTTAATGCTGCCTTTAAGGCCCAGACATAAAATAGTGTGAATCAGGAAGAAAACAGGGAAGGCTCCAGGGACGTAGCAGAGAGAAACAGAAAATTGCAGCGTGAAACTCTCAGAAAGTTTGAATCTGATACTGTCTGAGTCAGAGAACCTGACAAATACAACTTTGGAGCGTAATAGGACACTGAAATATTCACGAACCTTGGTTTGCCCACAGCATGAAATAAGTATGAGACTGATGCATTTGGGTATTTTGTGCTGAAATGCTACACTAAACACAGAAAATCTTTTGGGATTTGATATTGTGTCCTCTGTTGGATATGCACTTCACCTGCAGTTTCCTTTTGTAATGCAGTGTATCATTTATCTGTATTTTTTGCCTTGAAATGATTTGCATATCCTGATGTTGACTGCTAGATTAAAAATATACATATTGTATATTTTTTATTTGATAACAATGTTTCAGTTAAGTGAAAGTTTTAAGCAAATTGTCACTGTTTTTTCTATTTTTAATAAAGATATTGCAATTATTGAATTTTCCATGTAAAGCTAAATAATCCAAATAATCTCAGAACACTGTCTCTTAATTCTTTTTTTAAGCCTTTTTCTCAGGTGTGTACACATGCAGTATGGTGATAGACCTCAAAACTAATGACTCCTCCTGTCTCTTAATTTAAGCTCCTCATGCTAAAATTATTCTCATTTATGATTATTATTTAGGTTGACAGCTACTAGCCACTGTCAGGCAGTAAGGAAGCACTTGGCTTTCCCCAACTCTGGGATTTTTCACTATGTCAAGCTATGACAAGCCGATAAAATTAAAACAAGTGCATTTTTCACTTGAACACAGTTCCCCTCAAAAAGTGAAGAAGGGCTTTCTCCTAAAGTCCTGTTGACGGGTAGTGCTTCGTTTAGGACATGCAAGCCTTATAAAACTTGCACTAAAAAGAAGTAAAAAAGTCCTGCCTTTTATTTAAGATTTTTTTTGGGGGCATTTTTAGTTCTTTGTTTGACAGGACAGCTTAAGACAGGCAAGGGGAGAGAGAGGGGGAACAACATGCAGTAAAGTGTCACAGGTCAGAATCAAACCCACAACCGCTGCGGTAAGGACCGAGCCCTAGTACATGAGGGCGCATGCTCAACCAGGAAAGTCCTGCCTTTTTCGCAGTAAAAAAAAAGAAAAAGAGATCCTGGCAGCAGACCTAAACCTAACAAAACCTTACCCAGCAGGGAAACAGACAGACAAAGCAAACATGTGATTGTAGGGTGTGATGTAGGGTGACCAGATTTCCCGGAACTAAAACCGGGACACTTTGCGCGTGACCGTAGTGCTTGTGCACGCACACGCTTTTTAACGTGAACATGTGCCAGCCCAGGTCAGACAGACACAGACAGATTAGACACAATATTGCCAACAGCACACATAGGCCTACTGCTCACAACATAATGGGGTATCTCAGTTAGTATTCATTAATTTTCTTGGTGTGTAGCCTACATATCTAAGAAATAATATTAAAAGACACTGAGTGAGCTTCGTGTGGGACCAACTTTATTTTTCAGAATTAAAGCATTCTTTTGGAAAATGCACCCACTGAACTTGTGAAAAACTTTGTGAAAAGGTATTTTTCATTGCATGGCACTAAACGAATTATTTGGAACTGCTGCCACAGGCTTGAACTGAAGTTACCCTTACCGTAAAGTGTTACCAGTGTTATTCTAACCAACAACACACACACACACAAATGTAATCTCATTTGATAGAGCAGATAGCTTCCCTATTAACATTCATTCCATATATTTGTTAGAGGAGTGAATTGCTCAAGAATCAATTTGTTGGCTGAAATTGCGCACAGGTGTCAGCAAAACTGGCCCGTGTGACGAGTAGCGTCTTTAAGGTGCGAATGGTCGTACGGTTCCTCTCGTCAGTCCATGTGTTGTTCATGAGCAAAAAGATCCACTCAACGGGAGCATTTGTGCCCGGTAGACACATGGCAAACTGACAAAGGAGACCTACATTTTTGAACGGAATCTCCCTGCTTTTGAAATGTGCGAATATTTCCACCCAGCACTCGTCCGCTGACTTTCCAGCTACGATTAACTGACACACACAAACGTTGTTAAAATCATATGCTGGACGCTTTATTAGTCTTTCTACATGGGTTTAGTTAATGATCGGGCTATAATAAGACCACATCGGCTATGTAATCGCTGACAACCGAGATAATTTCATAGTGGTTGGTGTAAACCGGGACATTTTAGCGTCCTGACAGGCTTTTGTCGAGACTCGAGACACGCAACTGATAATCGGGACTGTCCCGGTCAAACCGGGATGTCTGGTCACCCTATTGTGATGGAAACTGACGCCTATCTTATACTCCTTTCCAACTAGTCAAAAAATCTACTTACACCCACTAACATCTGGCTTTTGTCTGCAGTGTGAAAGGTTATAATTGGCATTCACTCCCAGGACAAATGGCTCTGCAGTAGTCACGGGTATTTATTGGATCCAGCTCTGATCGGCAGTGATGGAAACAGGACTTCCAATGGGAAAGGAGTACATCGGCCATTTTCAGCAGGTTTAAAAAAAAAACTGCACCGATACCACTTTTTTAAGATCAAGTACAAGTACAATTACTTACATTTGGGTACTTGTCGATACGGAGTACCGATACGAGTACTTAATAATCCCTCTGGGGTCCGAGGGTGTTTTTAGACACACAGATGATTTTGGCCTTCTCTGATATTGTCAATTAGAACAAAGCAGTATTTTCAAAGTACCATGCCTTTTTTCTATTCAAAGCTCAGTGCCTGGGCCTGGACATTTCCCCGGGCTGGTGTCAATACAATAAATAATATAATTCCTAATATCAAAATACTGAGTGAAGTTTAGAAAGAATGAAGAACGCAAAGTCCGATGACGTCATTCTTGTGCATATTAAGTACCCATGTGGATTTACCGATCCAACGAAGAGGATGGTTTGTTTACGCCAGTTGCTAAGTTCACAAGATTTGGTCCAAATGTAAAGACTTGTCGCAAACTATAACAGTTAAAACAGTTAGACTACACACATAGAGCTTTCGTTTCAGCCTGTGTGTGAAAAAAAAAATCACTATTTACAGAGTAGCACTGTGGTTGTTAAAACAGCACTGTGTAGAAACCGCATGCAGACAGAGCAGATTGAAATATCGCTTTCTTCATGTTTATGCCAGTTAGGCTGATGAGAGACATCAGGCTCACGCCACTACTTAAAATATTAGTGGTGAAGTTTACGGGCAACAGGCTGCTGATGTGCTTTTTCACAAAGCAGCTTTGGAAACACCGTTTCTGTGATTTGGTGACGGCTGGGAATCTCTCGGTTCCAGTACACTGAGAAGACGTCGAAACCCAGTATTATTTACGACTGACAATGGCTGGTCATCAAGTGCAATCACGCATTGGGCAAGAGCCTAGTTATTTTTTTTACAGCCAAAAATCTCCAAACGGCTGGCATTGTTCCTCTTCCATCGCCTATACCTGCTTGACAGAGAAGTTATTGTCACATTGCTATGAGGTGGTATCGCGTGTGGTAGTATCAGAGTCATTTTATGACTACAAGTACATGCGCACGGCATCGGACCCATACCCGATACTGGCATCAGTATCGGTGCATCCCTAATATACACGTTAATATAGGTGGATAAAGGGCATAACAAACCATAGACAGACACACAGTATATTAGTAGATGTGGCACTGACCACACTACCATTTAAACTCAATGATGTTGTTCAGCTGACTAGCTAATTAGCTATCTAGCATGTAGGGCTGCGCAATTAATTGAATTTTAATCACGATCACGATTTGGGCTTCCCACGATCAAATTTGTGTGATCTAGCGATATTTAAAATGCGTCATTCCATTCATAGAACGCTCCGTATCAAAGTTTTTTTTTTTTTTTTGCAAAGCCAATCTAGCGCTCTGTAAACCACTGTCTGATCTCCATGAGCCAATCAGAGTTGTTCCCTGCAACGCGTAGCTTAGTTTAGATTAACGTGAGGAAAATTCCACAACAGATAGCAGTCGGTCATAAGCCGGTCACGATGTTTACCAGTTTACCAGTAAACGCAACATTTTGTCACGTCTGTGTTGTTTTTCAGACAACAGCAGTGACCATTGCTAGTTTGAGTCTTTCAGCTCATAGCTTTAGCGGCAGACTGTTGTACGTCCCGCTGTTGGAATCCTCTATAGTGAAATAATCCACGTTGCTATTCCGTCCGGTAGATACCGGGCACCACGTGCGTCGTTAACGTGAACAGAATATTGCGTTGCCTGTATCTTTTCACGGCAAACGCACATATATGGAAAGCGGTCGCACAACAGCTGAAATGGCTCCTTCATAGTATCCTTCAACAAAGGAGGAATGTAGCACAATATGGATGCACAATATGGATGTAGCCTATTAGCAGGAATGTAGCACAATATGGATGTGAAAGTAGTTATAATTAGCTTATGTGACAATAAAATTGGTTTTGGTTAAAATCAACAAATAATCGTGATAATTAATCGTGATCTCAATATTAATCAAAATAATCGTGATTATCATTTTGGCCATAATTGTGCAGCCCTACTAGCATGCCAACTGGCCAGAAATCCCCAGTGGATGTTTGTCTGGTTACTGTGCAACAAGTGAAGTATTAGTGGTGGAAATATCCACTTATTTATATCTAGAATAAAGACTACAGAAACAGTACCATAGGAAAGGCATCGCTAAGACAGAAATCTAGGTTTCTGTTCAGTTCATACACCAGTACATTTAAGTGATATCTCTGTTTCTGCAGGTTCATCTAGCATGTAACATGATTTACAGTTTACAGAATGACCAAAGCCGATATGAAGGATGGTGAGAGATAACAGAGGCGTGGAACAAGCTGTTCTGCACTGCAGAGCGACAAGGGAACACCGATACAATCTTCTCTTCTCTTGTCTTCTCCATATATCTACAGCACCTGCTTTCGTTCCCATGTGCTAAATTTGTATCTCCACCAAATCGTGTCTGCAGGATTTATTCATAGCACAGACTGAATTTAGCTTAATTAAGAAGTAGTGGGGTGCTATGTTCTCAAATTTTAGACTTGCTTATTTATTTAATAATCAGAAATATTGCATGTTCAAACAGAATAGCAACTAGGACCCCAATCTCACATCCTGTTAAAAAATACAGTTGAAAATAAATCTGATTCTGAAAGATTTAAAGCAATTGCACAATTCAGGAGAGATTTGTCTATTCAATTAACACAATTCTAACTACTAGTCTATGACATTTGACAAGGAATTGACGTTTCCTTTTAGATTATAAAATGAGTGTTGGCTCAATTACATTTAGCTGCTTCAGTTTCAGGGTCCTGGTATTGTGCGTACTGTCTCACTGCCACACTGTCATGATTCATAGATTAACTCCTTTACTCCATTACAACAATGTTTCAAAAAGGGGGTAGAGCTCATTAAAAAGTTGTTAGGGTTGCATAGGTGCTCACTTTGAATAATTTCAACAATAACTTGTGTAAGGGCTATGTAAAATTGTTGTTCCATATTTAAAATGTATAAATTAAACATCTCTTACATGGGATAATATTTAGCTGTATTCATGTCTCTGCACATACCTAAGGGAAAATAGTTCGCATTATTTACAGGAAACACATGGAAGATTTCCAAGTTTGTTTTCCCGCCATTTCATTGGTCAGGTAACCAGCAGATACAGTAGGAGGGAACCATTTCCTTTCTATTACAGAGGGAACCGCACCTGATCGCTGCTGTTAATAACGGAACTGGAGGAAGGAAAAGCAGTGCTCACGTACACACAAGGACGTACTTTCATACACTAATGCACACACAGATATTTTCTCACAACCAAACGCTGAGGCCTGCACACACATGTCCACCTGATGGATCAGTGATTTTTGAAGGAGAGTCTGGTCATGGTGAACTGGAAGGGGGGGCACAGATTAAGGAATAAATTGGCATCTCACTGTGGGTGGCTCAGAAGCAGCCTCCAGTTATTTTATTAGCCAGACAGAAACACTCTGGGGAGCTTTCTAATACCACTGGTGATTTACACATATTCAGGGGCACACACACACACAGACTCCTTCTCTCAAGCATAAGCACACACACACACACACACACACACACACACACACACACACACACACACACACACACACACACACCCCTCCCTGGGTGTGTTTCACATAGGGGTACACAGAGATTAGCCATTATTTCACATCAGCGAGGCTGGCAAAGTTTAAAGAGAGTTGTTACTGTTATCTTGACAGGTAGTGAATGAATATGTGTGCTTGTTGTGTAATCACTTACTGTGTGTGTGTGTGTGTGTGTGTGTGTGTTGCTACTTATAAAAATAATATTTATTCTAGTACAGAAACTGTTTAAAGGATACTGATCTGCACTGTCTGCTTGCCTAAATAATTAATCAATTAATTGAAAAAGTACAAATTTAAATAAATTATTAATAATTAAATAATAATGAAAATAATCATTAGTTGCTGACTTACTTCATTTAGGAATATAGACATGTTAATAATCGCCAAACACACAAGAATTGAACCCATATACGCCGTTTATGAAACTGTTGTGTCTTCAACCCTTGAGGGAAGGTCTTTCCAAGGAGATAATCACAGTGTGCACAAATTCACTTTTATTTACCCAAGAGAGGAACTTGGTGGCTGAAACAAGCAGCGCCAGGGAAAATAACGTATAGATAAACTCACACTTTATAAAGTCCACAAAGATCTAAATCAAAATACAGGCCTCAACCATGAGACTGAAAAATAGCATTGTATCTCTTACAAAAAAAATGAGGATTCACAAAAGCTCTTTGAAAGAAGGACTATTTTGAATTATCTGTTGCGCTGAAATGGGCTTAGTCAACTTCTACTACTTTTAACATTACTTTTTAATGGTCCACATTAATCTTTCAAGTCTACCTAAGCGGATCCAACAGGAGTTATCATAAGCCCAGAGATTTCAAAATACTTCTTGTGAGCAGAGTGACTTATCTGATGCGAGAGGCTGGGAGACGTGTCAAATGTAGTGAGACGCACCAGCCTTCCCTTTGCACCTCTTATCCTCACATGCAGACTCTTTCCAAAAGAATCTCATAACCCACCCATATTTATCTCAGTTCTATTTTCTTTTGTATTTTCTGCCTGGCTGTGACCCAGTTACAAAGGTTGTCTTAGTGAAAATATCCTCTCCCTGCACAACTCTCTCTGTCCTACATATCGGCCAATCTCAAAACATTTCAACCACAATATCTGATGATACAGTGAAAAATATAGTGCTATTGATATACTATAGTCAGGTTTTTTTTACTTGTCATGACTGGATGGTTCCATCTTTATCTCACTCAATTACAATAAGACCACCAGGACCCAGTAAAGTGACCCAGCGATGGGACCCTCAAATGAATTTCTCGTGCATGAGTCTTATTCAATTTCAATTCCATTCAATATTGATAACTCATTAAAGGCTTATTGTCTTCAATAAATTATTGAATAATGTGAATGAGCTCAATTTCTTCCAATTGTTCATGCATGACACAGGTTCAATACAATCAATAACTCATTCTCCTGAAATCTTTAACAGACTTTCCACTCTTGAAAATGACCTTCGAAACATCTCCACATTCCTGATTGGTGTTTGATGGTTTTCATCATCCGGCTTATTTCTTACGCCGAGCTGGAAGTAAGGTGGGTCACGTCCTGTTAGTGTTGTCAACCTCACAATGGAAGAGAATGGATTTGGGTTTTTTTCAAATGAGAGTGAATAAATTGTAAAGCAGGGGCCACTTTTTATTGCTAATCATCTTTGTTTTAGAACCTACTCTCATGGTGCATGGAGAGAAGTCTGATGTTTGTCTTTTGCTGCATGTGCACTTTTTTGTATGTTTTATATATGTATGAACATCAGGAAACATTGATAAATGTCATTTTTTTTGCAAGGAAGGAGCTTCCGATTTTCTTTTGTTGATGGTGAATAACAGACCAAAAAAAAAAAAACACACCGGGAAAGCCACTAGACTACAAATTTAACCGATATGGTTTGAGACATAAGAACTGCGGAGCCAGAATGGGTGTATTTAAAGTGTCAAAGTGGCACAGGAGGCCCCAGTGCAGATGTCTAAATATGCCTCTATTACAGTGGAAGGCCATGCTATGCAAAACCTTCATGATACACGGCCAGAAAGCCGTGTCCAAGTGCACCTCCTCCCAGGGGAATTAAGGAGGGAAGAGGCCTCTAAGAATAATTCTGGCAGGTTCTGAATTATTGTCTTTTCCCAGCTGGCTCCCTTTGTTTTTCTCTCTTCTCTCCCTGTGGCTCTGAATACAGCCAAATCCCCTTGCTTTGCCTGGCTGGCTGGTATATTTCGACCATGTAGAAAAGCCCCACAGAGGTTTAACGGATGGTTTTGAGCGACTCAGGGAAACTAAGCATAAGGCTAGTGCCAGGCAAACAAAATGTGATAATAAGAAAAGACGGCACAAGATAAACATCAGTCTTAGCACCTGCTGGTTTCTGTTCCACTTTATTATATGACGGGATGCTGTGTTCTGAATTGAAGTTTACAGACAGACAAACCAGCAGAGAAAAAGAGAGGGATGTTTAAGTACTGCATCTCCAATCAGGATGTGTAATTTCCAGCAATGTTTTGAAGCTTCAGCAGCGCTTTCCTTAGTTCACACCAGAGGAAACAAACCTGCATCGGATCTCACAATTAAAATCTTTACAAAAAGTCCATTGATTTTACAGTACCTGAGAGAGAAATTATTTTATCTCACCTCAGGCTCTAAGTATCTGCTTTACAGGAGGCCCTCTCAAAGATAAACTTTTTAATTTGCACTCTGCCAGGCTCTATGGATATATCAGGAAAAGCTCCTTTAATGTTTTATTCCTTCTCTGTTGCAAATGATACAGATATTTCATATTCCAATAGCCTTGGAGGTGAACCAAAATTTAGGAGGGAGGCTGTGGGGCTTTTAGGCTGGGATTGTGTTTTTAGGGCTGTGCATGCATGTGTGTCTCTGTGTGATTGTGTGCATCCCTGCTTGTGTGCAAATGCAAGAATGTGCACGTTGTCAGTGAGCACCGACTCAGCTCACCTCTTCCTTATTCATGCATTCTCTCCCTTTTTATATGCAGCGCAGCGTCTCAACATGAAAAGAGCTACCCTAATTGGAGACTGCTTTCTATGTAGGTTCCGTTCCACATTGCCACATCAGGAATTCACAGAAAATAATAATAGCACTGAACGTTAAAGGGAGAAGGGCGTGTGTGTTTGTGTGCATACTACAGAGTGGGTGAAAGAAAATGAATGGCTAGGATGGAGGGAGGCAGAGAGAGAAACCGAGACAGAAGACGTGATTATGGCTAAACTGTCGTCTTCCATTTTCCATCAGAATGATTCTATTATCTAGAGATAATCCATCCAAGATCTGCTTATTCTCCATTCCAGCTCTGAAAATTTCACAACAAAAGAAACCATGTCTGTCACTGCATCTCAATCAGGTCATTGTCGTACTTTTCAAGGGTGAGCATGCTCAGCCGACACTTGATAAAAGCCAAGCAGCTTGACCTCTACTTGAAGACATACTACTCATTTGTTTGCACATACTGTACATGTATTCTCTCTTCTGTCCTCTCTGCACAAAAACATACCAAACCCCCCCCTCTATCTTACACACCTTTGGGAAGTTGGCTGTCAGTGGGATTGCTTGGAGCGGTGGTCATACTGAGGATCTGAATGGGAATTTAGCTTAAGAGCCAGCTAAGGTAACGGATTGGTCTCTGCAGCTTAGCATTGGGCCAGGTGCTTGGTCAGATATTGGAAAAGATTTTAATGTGGTTTGCATGCATGAGAACAGCAACCCAGAAGATGACTTTGGCTGCCGTGGAGAAGAGGGCAGAAAAGAATAAAGGGTTTGAGAGGAGGGGTTGAATAGTTGGTAGGAAACATACAAAAGAGAAGAGGGAATTTGCAAATGACTGGAGAGAAATAAGAAAAAAAAACAAGATACT